>NW_027656522.1:0-83229 GCF_964235325.1 Thermobia domestica
AGGTTAAAAGAGCAGTAGGAAATTGTTTTTGAAATAACATGTTTGATACTGCAAGGATGCGATGACGAAAAACTATGATAAAAAATGCCCACGCTGTTACACAACGGCACTATGCTTTCGTAAGCTTGAAATCTCCCTGACTAGTAGCAGAAATTCTGAGAATTCCGTAACATTTCTAGAAATTTCAAATTCCCTGACTCTCCCAGGATATCTCGCTCACCTCGCCAGTATTGCAAGTGATACAAATCTCCTTATAAGAAAGAGTAACCAAAAGCTTCCTGTAGTTTTTTTTATTATTATTTTTAACGCTGATCTTTCTTTTTCCCATTTCATTTTGTTTCATCCTTCCGTAATTTTTATCATTTCTGGTCTAGAAGGGGGATGTGCCTGTTTTAGCTCAATTATCGCAACATATTTCATCTTTGTCTCTATTAATATGCCAAGCTTGTAGTCTTGTTTTGATAATCATTGTAATTATGTTCTTGCAACAATTCAAACTTATGCATGGAAAACTCTAAACTTTGAAGCTAGTACATGTGAACCGAAGAGGTGTTACTCTTTTTCGGGACAACATAAAACCACAGTCATCTGTAACACCATTATCTGAACTTGGTTGGGAAACAATAATGCATTTTCCTAATACATGGACATTGTACCCAGGGATTAAGACTTCCTTCATTCGTTAGAATACCATCTGCAAGGAAGATGGTTCCTACAGTAGAGGACTTCTCTTACTCATGTTCCACTGACTTTTATTACCATGGTATCTGAAATCTTTACGAGTGTTGAGAATAAGTTGTAGCTACTGAAAGGACCAGTTCTTATTTTCTAAGTACGTTTTATTTCTACAAATGTATTGCATACGAATGAAATTACAATGAAACCACGAATTCACACAACAAACGTTAATAGTGTGTTCGTTAAATAAAAGTAATAAATTAATCTCATTACTTAGAATCAATGTTAAACTTCAAAATCACTTTCATAAAAGTACTGTGTGAAAGGTTTGATGGAGAATTAAGATGTCCGCAGACACGATGTTTCACAGACAAGCTGCAAGTACAATTTACTAAACAAGTTGGGAAATATATTAACATCAGCTCCTGTTGTAGGCAACATAGTGTTCATGGATTTTCTAGAGGTTATCACGTGTCGTCATACATTCTCATTCCACCAATTATTCCATAATTAACTGTTATTAATTCGTTCATCTCCTTTACCCTAAGGGGCATAATCATGGGACATAAAACAAGAAATTTCAATGTCAATCAGCTTCTGTTGTTTAAGTAGGCACACTACATACATTATGGGAAGTTCACCTTCATTTTTCAATATGCAACATCTCCAAAAACAACAAAATAATTATTTGTACAAATATTTGAACGATGCGAGCAAAAAGTTATCTCTCAGCTATATCAGTTATTTGTTCTAAAAATAAAGCAATAATCAATGGAAAGGGCATTTCATGATAATTGAGGAAGGAAAAGTACTTTTTGTATATTATTTAAGGACTATAATTTACAAACCGTTTTGTGCTAACACATAAATAAATTAAAAATGAATTATAACAAGTTTTATTTTATGCGTATCTACAAGCTACTTTTAGAAAATACAAAACTTCATCAATGTGCATTGTAGACAAGTAATAACATTCAGTCACAAAAGTTAAATACAACTGACTGCAAAATAAAATTTGAATCTGAAATTAAATATTTTTTCATTTTTAAAAAAAATTATCATCTTTTATTTAACTTAACAAGTATTCATGAAAGGAATAAAATATTTTTATCATGATTTGAAATCATGGTCAAATTGAAAAGAATGAAATAAAATAAAGTTAAGAAAATTGCTTTCATGGTTAGTAATATGGTATCCATATGGTATACTTTAGATTATGCTTCCATTTTAATGTTCCTTACAAACTCTAGATGTACGTACTGTATTAAGACTTTATCTCCAACCCAGATGTTACCACCTGTTGGAAGCCACTGCTTTAGAGACTTGCAATTTTCTTCAATTTATTGGAAATTTAATGTTGTACAAGAAAGGTCCAGTAACATTTTTGCGTATTTTGCATAGTTTTAGCACAAAAACAAAATTGTGAAGAAAAATGGCCGAAAACAATTTTTTTCAATATGGCGGCGTTTTCCCAGGTTTCCCACTATTGACATCGATTGAATTTTCCAATATTATTTCTAATGCTATTCTGAACGTGTATACCAAAAATCAGTTTCTTCCGATTTTGCCACTTATCTCCTCTTTTATTATTATTATTATTATTTATTTATTTATTTATTTATTTAACCTGCCTAGACTAAAGTCTGTAACAAATGCTAGTCATTTCACAGTAGGAATTAAAATGAAGCCTCTCAGAGGCTGCAATACCTTGGAGAAAAATGAAACAAAACTGCCAATTTTCAGTTTGAAGTTCAACTATTTATTATTATTGTTATTTATACAATAAAATAATGAATATTTTGCACAAAATATTAACATCAAAGACATACATGAATCAACATATATATCAGATGATGGTATACTAATCTTTTATTTTACAGTATTTATTTTAAATTTACAGGAAATTAGTTAAATATCCATAAGAAATTACTCAAAAGACCTCCAAAATTTTAAATAACTGACATGTGTTTAGATATTATGGTGTAGCCTGATAAACATGTTAAATGGGTGGTATCCGTATTACGGAGGAGAATATGTTCTCTGTTGCCTATGCACCCAAATTCCGAGTTCTGGCTTGGTATTTGATATTACATGTAGTTCGCAGGAGAAACTTACTCGATCGAAAAATAGAAACTACGACTTCAGTGCTATTTTAGTTTATAATTTTAGGGAGGCAGAAAAATTTGAAATTCTAGCACTACCACATTAAAGCTGGATAAATTCAGAAAAGAGTGATGCCACGTAGGATTTGAAATCAGCCCGATCTAAAGCGTGACACTAAAACTATTCAATTTATCTTTTTTATATTATACATTTTAATTCCATAGCATTCTATAAAAATGACCATTGTTTAATTGAAACGAACAATTCAGCTTCCTGTCATGACTTATATCAGAAGATGCAAGCCATGACTTTTCCGCAAGGATGTCCAAATATATTATGAGAAAAAGAAAGAGAATATTATTTAATGTTATTTTGCTATTTTATTAATGTTTTTTGGACAAACCTGCGGAAAAGATGTGACTTTTCACTTTCGACATAGATATAAGTCGTGAATAAAATAACCAAAATATTTGTCAATATGGAAATTATTATTTCGTGTTAGTCAAACGCTTAGTATGGTGCTAATCACACGTAAGAACGACTCTGTATGGCTCACAATGTTTTTTTTCTTTCTTTTAATTTTCTTTACATGCAGAAACGTTTTAAAACATTGATAGAAAACTAAATATCTCTTATTATAAGAATAAACATATTGCAGGAAGTTAATTCTTCAAGTTAGAATGGCTCCCTCAACAATAAGGTACACTTGCTGTCTTGCTCCGATTAAATTAAGAAGACGATCAATTATTTATACTCAAAACGCAGCTGAGGAGCACGGTGGCTCAGTGGTAGAATTTTTATCCCTGGAGCATTGGGTCCTTGGTTCGATCCCCGACCAAGTAAGTTTGTAGTGGAGAACATCGTGTTCGTGTGTTTCCTCGAGGTACTCCTCTTTTCTCCAACTTCCTGATTCCATCAATTCTTCCATCATCATTCACTTGTTTTAAACGTATAATTGTTGGACATTAAACTCAAAGATTTTCGAAACGGAGCTAATTTGCATCATATTTGCAAGTACAGTGGATGATGGGCTAACGAACATAATCGTTCAAAGACGATGTTCGCGACCAGAATTGTTCGTTAATCGATCATCGATTCACCATAGATTTTTATGGAAAATTAATAAATTAATTCTGGAAACCAAATAAATACGTAAACAAAAATAAAATAAATGTATAATAAACTTATTGTAGACGAATAATGAGTTTCTTTTTTAAGTAAAACGTTTAGAAAAGCACATACAAAATTCAAGGAACAAATATCAACTACGCTAAAAAAAAAAAAAGAAAAAAAGAAAGAAAGAAAAGAAAAAAGAAAGGCTGTCAAAGTCTCGTTCTTGAAGCCGTTTACTGCGTAGATGGCGGTAAACTACAATTCTATACAAAGTAAGTGGCCGTTATGTAAATAATGCCAATCAATCCACCAATCGAGAATGCAGCTCACTCATGGCTGTGTGGATAGCGTACACCCCTTTGGCGCGGGAGACCCGGGCTTCGTTTTCGGCGGAACTCCATGTGGTTCGGATCCCATGTTAAGCTGTATGTCTACGTCTCATATACCTCGCTGCTGAAAGAAACACTAAACCCAACTGAAATCAAATCGAAAATGGAATGACCAATGATGAATGCTGAACCAGACGATTAGCCAATCAAAATGTCCGCAGCAATTCCCTAATATTCCCCAAATGACTTCTATGTCATTACTCGTATTACATCCATGTACTCTGCTTCTCTGTCTTTCATTGGGATGTGTGACATTCATGGCTGTAACCAGCAGTTTTAAGAAAATACAGCAGTGTTCCGCCTGGTCAAGAAGTTAATGGGTGACAACATTAATCTGACATCCCATACGCCACTCTCACCTTGCCTACACATCTCATCCAATGAAATTACTTTCTACTCTACAAGAATGAAGACGTCAACTGCGAACTGAAGCCTTCTCCAAAGTTCAAGACAGCACTCCAACGTTCGTCATCTTCCAGTCCTGGTTCTTGGATCCCTCAATCATTGTAAGGAGAATTTTAACACATTCTCTGCTATACAATATTCCAATATACAATGGGCAAAATAGCAACAGCTAGACGCCTCTCTCTCTTTCTTATTTCGGGGAAGTATACAGATGATGATGGTGGTCACAGACAGTTTACGAAAGCATAACAAATCTGTTCGAAGTCCCGGTGATGAAGACTGTTAGGGGACTCAATTAGCAAGTTAGACTCGGTGCAGGGAGTATTCCTCCAGTCCGCAACCAGTGAGTTATTTTGAAAATGTAATACCAGTTAAAGTTAGATCCCCTTGCCAGAAGCCATAAACAAACAGTCCCCTTGAATTGATTTTTAATTGTGGTTCCTTTGTTAGATTTATGTTAGACCTCTTCATCTGGTGGCTCCTATGTGTTGCAATGGTTCTGTACTACAGACCTCTCCCAGCACCACTTCTTATTATATTCGTTCTGTGAAGTGCTCCTTACCCGAATAGGCATTTGTTGTCCTAAAATAAAAAATCTTTTGCGAAAGTGTTCTTTGCACGATTCGTTTGTAATCCAAACCGTTCGTTAACCGATTATTCACTGTACTTCAAACTTGAAGTGCTTTTGTTCACTTTCTAGTATTTAATATGTACTTATCTTTGTGTCTATTTTCGTGGAGCCAGATTATAAAAATAAAAACAAAATACAATTTTCGAATAAATATTTTTAACAATAATTTAAATAAATGATCTTGTTTCTTACTCTTTACTATCATAACCCTTGCTAATAAATAAGCTAATCTTTTTGACATATAAGTAATCTCATCCTACAATCCTTTGCTTTGGACTCTCTTAGTACATCACGTTCTTAAACCATGTAAGGGGAGGAAAGCCAAAATTGAATGGAATTTGATTAATTTTCAACAGGGAAGCTTTTGAAAGGGGAAATGGTGAATCAACTAACTGTCTATCGAATTAACAGACAGAGTGAGAACGAAAGAGGGAGAGATGCAAAGATTGTCTTAAGCTTCTTCGCCAGCTCCCGCATCCAGAAGATGAAGATGTTCATTAACGATCTCTTCCACGTCCAATGAATTCAGTACTTGCTGCACCTGGTTTCTTATCGGGCCCTCGA
Organism: Thermobia domestica; assembly: GCF_964235325.1. Lineage (NCBI taxonomy): Eukaryota > Metazoa > Arthropoda > Insecta > Zygentoma > Lepismatidae > Thermobia > Thermobia domestica. Next base: position 5,884 of record NW_027656522.1, read on the forward strand.
GAGCATTTACAATTTGATATCGAAGAATGTTGGGAAGAACGTTAATCAAGAACTCTGCTATGTAGTCCAAAGTTCCTGCGCCGTCCATTCGCACTTGGATGTTTCCTAAATTAACGTCCAATTCGTCCAGTGACGGTTTCTTTTCCACGTTTAGAGGTTGACTCACTCTTATGCGAAGTTTCAAATATGCTACAGAGAACTTCAACGTTCCAAGTCGAGAAAACATGGCAAATAACACCTGAAAAGAGAGGACATTTTACTTTTCTTATTTGAAAGTATTTTCTTAATACAGTGAAATCTCCCTTAACGGACACCTCTATAGTACGGACAGATTTTTTGTCCCGGCAAAAAATATATGTTCTCTTACGGAACAAAGCCCTCCCTTTTACGGACACTTTCAGATACGGACGCGGACAATCCTTTTGTTTTAACGTTTCAATAACCTTTTCATAACGGACAGGAATTATTCTCGGTTCTGCGATGTATTACAATAGACAGAAAAGTATTTTAACTATAAGTATAACGTAAGTCTAGACCTGGCGAACCATCAAACAGAACAGCCTCAAGCTGAACTTGAAATTCTTCTTTTCTGCCCGCAATAAACAGCTTTCTGGTGGGAATCCTAGAAAACCTTCAATAAGAAATAACACTCATGCAGGGTCAGTCGTATGACCAAGAATTCTATACGAAAGATCTTTCTTTTCCTTTTTCCTCTGGACCTTGCATCTTTCCCGACAATTTCATAGATAACAAACAAACATTGTAAAACATTTTACAATAATATTTTCAACAAGCAATGTTTCCTCTGGGTCAATAAACATATGCACTCCCAATAATTTTCCTTTTCATCCATTCCGCCAACGAAGATACCGCGCCAGTACACAAACACACATACACATGTTTCTTCTGCAACCGTACCGAGGATTCTCAGGACACTTACTAATACATAAGTTTTATCACCCTTGTAGAGGAAAAAGCATGCCTTACGAATATTATAAGCTATGTTTACTTTTAGTATAGGCAGTATGTAAATTAATGGATTTTTTTACAGGGTGATGGCATGTACTTAAGAAAATTACCGTACACGCATATACGGTATACGAATATCTTAACACACGAATATACGAATATATTAACACCGCCCGAATATATGAATATATATATATATATATATATATATATATATATATATATATATATATATATATATATATATATATATATATATATATATATATAATATTATTTAACAGAAATGAATTTCTCCTTCATTCCTTACAGTAATTGAAATACGTACTAAATAGAGTATTTTCATATTGAATTTTACGTATTTTAGCTCATACATAATGTACTTACTGTATATTACTGCATTATTGTGAGAAATTAAATTTTTGTAGCCTCTTAGTAACGGACAAAAATTCATGTACCATTGGTGTCCATTATTCAGAGGTTTCACTGTATATGTATGTCCAGCTCAACAGCAAGCAATAACTTGATATCTGGGACACTGAACTTTCATAAATTTATAAACTAAAATAATAATGAATTGACATTATTTACTACAGATGATTGAGAATATATTATTTCTAGCTATTGATTGTCTTCCGCATTTGGGTATATGATTGATCGCTACGGCACACTTAACTAGAATTTGTAACAGTCATTAACCAATCCATTTTGAAACAGAACAACTACGTAAATATAATTTCTGCTAGATATGCCCAATCATGATTTCAGAAGATTTCCCCGGAGGGACTTTCAATACACCGGGAGTATTAGTAACCTATGTTGAACATGATTGGACATATGTCATAAAGGGAATTTCGTTGTTCCGTAGGAAAATATCTTCTCGGGCCATCTCCTGAAATTATCAATGTTTATGCTTGTTATAAACTATGAATTATAAAGATTTTAAGGAATACAAATATTGAAAATATCAATAAAACTTCATATATGTACGTTCTAATGATATTTGACGTCTTCAATTAAAAATTCTCTGTTTCTTTAAGACATAAAAGAAATTACTCAGTATTCATAATACTAGAGCCTTTCTATTTGAACTGTACCCCTTCTGGCGCTGCAGTCAATATGTGATTTCCCGTACCTGTCTTGAAAGAGGAGGTGTCCGAAATCTTTCAATTGTTGGATGCGGAAGCATTTCGACAATGAATTATTTCACAGACTTAACTGTGCTCTGTGTTGTTAGCTACTTTAAGTAAGCCTACGATCTTCACTCGTCTAGACCAAACGACTGAATGACAAATTGGCAACACAGCTTGAGGTTATTCACTTCTTTCCCTAAGCAAAGGGAGGGTTTCATCCGCCAGAGGGTGGCGGGGGTAAGGCCGAAGTATAGTTCGCAAATTTTCCGACGGCATAAGTGGAATAGACAGGCTCTACGCGGCTAAATGCTGTGTACATCTGTAGGTAACCTAAGAGAGAGGCTGCTGAAACAAATATACACACTTTAAAAACGTTATACATGCGATTAGAAGTAATCAAGGTAATATATTCTCTTACCTTGATTTCTCCTAATGTGTTTAGACAACCCTGTGGAAAATTTGTGGTTGGTCGTTTTCGATATAAATCGTGGATAAAGTAAGCAATGTTCTTCAAATACGGGAGTCAGCATCACGTATTAATCAACTCTTAGTACGAGACTAATCACACGTAACAACGTATCTGAATACAATTGGTTAAGTTTCACGTGTTTACTGTTTTAAGTTGAAGCCAAAATCAATAAGTAGGGCTCTTCAATACACTGATTTCGAACATAGATTAAGCTGGTCAATACATCTAGTTCAGAAGAAACCAATGATAAAATTTACTAAACTGTAAACTGTGGTATAAAGTTTTCCTCTTTATTTTCTTACTGTAAAGTCCTCTTTTAGTTTCCGATGGTACCATCGTGGCATCCTTGGGCAATTTTCAATATGATATCACTGATTCACTGATCTAATCTACACATTAAACGGCGGTGGATAAGTTAAAATCTCTATAACTCAGCAACCAAACACAGTGAGAAGGCATTTTTGTCAGGCTGGATATAATCGAATCTTTCCTTATTTGAAACAGTTTGCTGGTCATTGTTGGTATATTGACAATACAGTGACGTCATAATTATAAAAAATGTTCATTTAAAATATTTTTAATAATCTCTATGAACGATGTAATGAAGGTTGTAATGAGAGTCTTCGGAGCTAATACTATGAAACACGTTAACGAGTGCTGTATAAAACTGTATTAGCGGACTTCAATATGTTTATCTTCACTCATAACTTCGATATAGAAGCACTTATTGTAATATTTTTTCTTTGTTTAAGGGAGTATTCTTTCCAGGTAATCTCAAATAAATTTCATTAGGATGTAATGCGCGTCTTTGGAACTAGTTTATGAAAAGCTATGTTAAAACTGTAATTAATTAACTTTTAATATGTGGATGATCACTTATAACTTCAAAATAGTTGCACCAATATTTATGATTCTTCTTTTGTGTAAAAGAATATACTTTATTGGTGATTTAATATAAAGTTTATTACGATGTGTTGAAAACCTTTGGAGCTAGATCATAAAACACGTCAACAAGTGAATTGTAAAAAAACATAGTTAACCGACTTTAATATGTTTATCTTCACACATAACTTCAACGTAAACCACCTATTATATTTATTTTCTCTTTATATACAAAAATAATAAACAGACTCCATATACATTTCATTAGGATCTAAGGAGAATCTTCTGAGTTAGCATATGAAATATCTCAATGAATACAATGTGATATCCGTAATTAACTAACATCAATAGTTGCACCAATATTTATGATTCTTCATTGTTCATGCATAATTTCGGCAGAAATTCGTTAATTTTGATGATTCTTTCCTTCTTTAAAAAAAATATTCTCTTTTGATAATTTGGTCTAAATTTCATTACGATGCAATGAGACTTTAGATCCAGACCATAAAACACTTCAACGAGTGCAGTGTGAAAAACATAATTAACTGACGTCAATATCTATATGTTTACGCATAACTTCAACTTAGATGCATCAATTATAATAATTTACTATTTCTTTTTTGAAAGAAGATTCTATCTTGGTGATCTAATGTAAATTTCATTACGACGTAATGAGAATCCTTGGAGCAAAACTATAAAAAACATCAACAAATGCAGTGTGAAAACGTAATTAACTGACTTAAATATGTGTATATTAATGCATAACTTCGGCATAGGTGCATTTATTGTATTGTTTCCTTCTTCGTTTAAAAGAAAGTACTTTCTTGGTGTTCTCATATAAATTTCATTATGATGTAATAAGAATCTTTGGAGCTAGATTATAAAACCTGTCAAAAAGTGCAATGGGGAAAACGTAATTAACTGACTTCAATGTGTGTATATTTACACATAACTTAGACATAGTTGCACCGATAGTAATAATTCTTTTCTTGTTTGACACTGTTTACTATTCGATCGTCTCATATAAATATCATTCGGATATAATGCTAGTTTTAGGAGCTAAACTACGAAACGTCTTAACAGGTGCAATGTGCAAACCGAAATTCAACGATTTCAATATGTTTATATCCACGCATAACTTCGACGTAAATGCAACAATTTTGATTGTTCTTTTTTGTTTTAAAGAGATATTAGGTCTATTTGCTAGTCTCCACGGATATTTTATTACGATGTAATGGGAATCTTGAGAGAATTATTCTATAAAACAATTCAGCGAGTGCAGGATGAGAAACGTAATTAACCGATTTCAATGTGTTTATATTTACGCGAAACTTCAACATAGTTACGCCGATTTTAATAATTCTCTTCTTGTTCTAAATATCATACTTTGTTAATGCTTTCCACATAAGCATTATTAGGATATATCTAAGGAGCTAGACCATGAAGCACCTCAACGGTTGCAGTGTGAAAACCGTAATTAACCGACTTCAATATGTTTACGAATAACTTCGACATGGGTGTACTGGTTTTAATTATTCTTTCTTTGTTTAAAAGAGTATACTTTTTAATTGGACATCATTATATGTTATTAGGATATAATGAAAGTCTTTCAAGGTTGATCATGAAATTAAGTACGCCATGAGGTAGAATCTCAACGGGATCATATGCATGTTCACCGTAACTTCAAAATAAATATATCGATTTTCATTGTTCATTTTAGTTTGAAAGGATATAATTTCTTGCAGGATTGGTATAAATTTTATTAGGACCTGATGACAGTCTTTGAAGTTAGATCACGAAATTCTCCTACAGCTGATAGTGTGTATGTTCACATGTAATTTCGTAACGCGTAGACTGATATATATATATATATATATATATATATATATATATATATATATATATATATATATTTGTGTGTGTGTGTGTGTGTGCATGTTTCCTAGGCCGATCCATTTTATACGGAATTAGTGCTCTGCCTTTAGTTTACGTATTTAACTACAGTTGTAACAAACGTTTAGATAGATTAAACAAACTTAAGAGGAAAATGACCAACTTCAAAAACGCCGTAAAGAATTAAAATTAAACTTTAAAAAAATATATTAATCGGCTTCAACAAAAGCACTAAAAACAAGAAAACCATTCATTATACAGAATTTCTATAGAAAATTTTTAACTCTGTGTAACTCAAGGAAGCTAATGCTAATATAAAATTACGAGTTTGGGTGGTATTTTATGAGGCATTCATTATTTAAGGTTGGCACAGACTTGAAACATATGTGTTTAAACATTAATATTTATTTATTTCTCTTTGCCTTTCCTTCAGTTCGATTTAAATTGATTAAATATTTTGAAGTTATGCGAGAACACATGGTTATGCGTAGTTAATTATGGTGTTTCATAAGTTAGTTCGGAAGACTCTCATTACATCCTTACGATATTTACATAGGACCAAGTTCCACTATGTTCTTTTAGTTTGGTCCAATTTGATTAAATATTTTGTTTATAGCGAATTATTGAAGTGAATTTTTAAATGAACATTTTTCAGAATTGTGACGTCACTATATGGTTACCATATCAACAATGGCCACTAAAATGTTCCAAATTGTGGAAAACTTTGACTACATGTAACTTAATAAAACTTGTCTTCCTACTGTGTATGGTTGCTGAGTTTAACTCCATATACAGTAATGGATTTTAACTTATCCATCGCCGTTTAATACGTAGATTAGAGAGGTGAAAGTGGTATCATACTGAAAATTGTCCAAGGATGGCAAGATTTCATCACTCAGACACTAAAAGAGGATTTCATAGTTAAAAAGAACGAAATAACTACACACAAGATGTTACTCTCTCATTCAACCTGTTCGACTTATTTTCTTATGTTTCAAACTGAATCATAACATGATAATTAACAGCATAGGAAATTTTGCTAATTTAAAAGGTAGTTAAATAAACTAACAAGAATTTTAAGGAAAAATGGATCAAAAGATTGCAATAATTAATTTGGCCAATAATTAATTTTACACTGCGCAGAAAAGAATTTTAGGAATGATCCATAAAATGGATCAAAAGATTGCGATCTTGACCAATAATTAGTTTTGGATCAGGAGCCACAAAATTTTTGAATGGCCTCTAAATCGAGTTTTCGTATTTTCTACGGAATAAGCATATCATACTGAGTTAAGTGATAGTTTGGATTTGGCTACACTATTTGTAGTTCTTCAGATATAAGGTCTACAAGAAAAATGTTTTTTATTTAAATATATCGGATCTTTTGATCCAAAAAGTAATTAAACTATGTTTCTCACAGACCAGAAATCGACATGGACACTTTGTGCCAATCATCATGGATGGATTGTGAAATTTATAAAAAAAAAAAATAAATAAATAAATAAAATAAAATAAAATAAAATAAAATAAAAATAAATAAATAAAATACTATTATTTCATTTAATACCATGAACAAATTAATGTTTTTTTAAATTTTGATAATGTGCGTTACGATTGCTTTATTTAAGGAATTACAAAAAAAGTTACGATAAGCTTAAAGCAGAACGTTCAGTATTATTGCTTACCTCCCAGTGACATTTCCCTTCCAACTTCTGAGTACCAATATTGAGATCGACGTATGCTGTGTTGTTCTCCATAGTAAGAGTCACATTTCCCACACGGTAGAAACTAGATAATCCTGACAACCACCCATGTGTAATATCCATTTGAAGACTGCCCCACTTGCTGGTGTAGTTGGGCAACTGGTATGGCTCAAACCTTTGATCTCTGACTTGCTGTCGAGCCTGAGCAATCGCCATATCAAGTGGAGAAATAGAATTAGGGAATCTAATGGGGATTGTGGCAATGTGCTTGTTCACATCACTACGTACATTCGTATTTACCTCACCCAGGATAAATGGTTTGATACTGTCGAACAAATAAGAACCTACAGAATTTACGATGCCTTGAAATATGCTTCCCATGAAACCAAGATTATCAAACTTCATTACTATATTTTTGAACTTTATATCCATTCTGATATCTTCAGTGTAAAGCTGTCCTGATCTATCTACTTGAAGCATTGCAAGGCCCTCTACATACACGTCCACAAGAGTAACGTTGAAAGGTCCTCGAGATCTGGAGAAGAATGTAGATAGCGTGTAGTTGCCTAAAATCTGCAGTCTATCAATGCGAAGGCCTGAAGATACCTGAAGAAACAGTGAAAAATATTAGACATTATACATAATGACAAAGTAATGTTGTATCACTTACCTTTTTATTTATTTTTTAATTATTTCGTAAGTTACTTAACAATTTCCCTATATTGTAAAGGGTTGTATAGATCACTTCCTAACACCGTTGAAAAACATATTTAACCTGTCAATTAAATCTTGAAAATTCCCTAATGAGTGGAAAACAACGAGAGTTTCACCTATCCAGAAATCGAATAAAAGAGAAATTAAAAACTATAGACCCATCTCAATCTTAAGCACCTTTGCTATGATTTATGAAACAGTCTTATACCAGCGGATAATAGCACACGTGGATAATAGCCATCTATATCAGAATCACAACATGGCTTTCTTACAGGCAGGTCAACGGTCACAAATCTTAGTCTAATATCTACCTTTATAAGTAAAACATTAGACTTGGGGGACAGGTAGATGTAATATACATAGATTTCGCGAAATTGTTCGATAGCTTAAATCATAATAGATAGCTCAGCAAGCTTAAACAATTTAGCTTCAGCAGCGAACTTATTGATCTATTTAAATCTTACTTGGAAAACAGAAAACAATTCGTCGTGTACAAAGGTTGTAAGTCTCAGGAGTATATCAACTATCAGGGGTGCCACAGGGGTCAAATTTAGGGCCATAGTTATTTCTACTGTTTATCAATGATCTACCGCGAAGTAATTCTCTCACGCTGATATTTGCAGATGATGTTAAAATATTCATGGCAATAGAAACATTAAATGACTGTAAAATACTTCAAAATGACCTGAGTGAACTGGTAGAATGGTCCAAAGAGAATTACGTGAACACTAACAAATGCAATGTAATGTCCTTTACAAATCGCAAAACCCTTCAGAAATTTTCGTATAAGATGCATCACTTTACCAACCTCGGATACTGTCAGAGACTTAGGGGTGGTGTATGACAGAAATTTCACATTTAACAATCACATAAACCAATTGATTGACCAGGCGTACAGAAACCTTGGATTCATCATCAAGATCAGTAAAGAGTTTAGTAGTATTACCGTTATTCGAAAGCTATATGAGCACTACGTTCGTACAAAACTCGTATACGCAGCCACTATATGGAACCCTCACACAAAAACAAATATAAATAATATTGTAAAAGTTCAGAATAAATATCTAAGATACTTAACATATATGGAAACATAAGTATATCCGAAGACATAATAGTCCATCTTTGAATTTAAACTTTAATACATTAAGTCTAGAACAGCGACGAATAATGCAAGATATGTTGTTTCTATATAAGTTATTTATTAATAAAATCGACTGCGCCAATTTACTACAGGAATTTAAAATGGGTACTCCTACAAACGTAACTCGCCTTGAAAATTTCAATTTCTTTTATTGCGACAGATTACATACGAACTCGAACAAGAAGTCACCAGTATGGAGATTGAGTACAACTTACAATAGGTTAACAAAATACACAATAGATTTGGATGTCAATGTTAACAGCGTAAGTCAATTCAAGACAGTTCTTTGTATTGTAATAAGAAATAATTGTAGATGAAAGAACATTAATGACATTGCAACCACATTATAACTATAAGTGAATTATAATATAAATGTGTTATAGTTGCTTAATACATGTAACGGACACTGTAATTGGGTTATGTAGCCTGTTGTGTCTAGAAATAAATAAATTTCTATGCATCCCTCAACCCGTAATCTTACTTTAAACCATACTAACACTTTTACTTTCGAACGACAACAGGAGAGATTCAAGATTTCAATAGATTTACACATTTTGTGACCTCTACATACCAAAAAAAAGTTATTTTCGATGACTGTCCGTTCGTCCGGATGTACACTGCCTGGAGGCCATGCATTTCAACGTATTCGAACCATATTTTAAACTTAAGGTTTTTATAACATTCTCCAGGGGATCCGACTTGTCTTCCTACCCCCAAAAATAAGGATGGTTTACTGAAGGGTCAGAATAAAAGAAAGTGATTCTCTCGAAAACAGGTTCTAATGATTTCATTTATTTTTCATAAATCGTTCATTAACAACTCTATTATATAGTATGTCATATTTTATGGAAAAGTTTAGAATTATTTGACACCTGGAAGTTGCCGTATTTCGTTACAGACCATTAATTTTGCTCATATTTCATAAATAAATATTCCATTAAAAATGTACAATATGGTGTAAATCATTTTTCATTTTAAAAAATCATAAGAGGTAGTTTATTAGTAAGGGTGTTTTTAGGACGATTTTCTCAAAAACGACCAAGACAATTTTGATCGCATTTCAGAAATAAATGTTTCATTAACAATCCAATTAATATAATACAATTCATCAACTACAAAAGTGCCCACAAAGAATAGTTTGCTCTTGGGGATGAGCTTTTCAGAAGTTTTCTCAAAAACTGCTCAGTTGATTTTGTTCTTATTTCACAAATAAATATTTCATTGCCGATTCTATAATGCGGCACAAACTATTTTGCATGAAAAAGTTCACAAGGTTGTTTACTCTTGGGGGTGAGTTCTTTACGGACGATTTCTCAACAACAACTTATACATTTTTGTTCATATTTCAGAAATAAACATTTCTCTAACAACGCTACAGTTTCTCATGAAAATTTCCTGCGTAGGTAATGTGTTCTCGGGGATAAAGTTTGCCGAAAATGCCTATTATAACTTCAGTCATAGTTTCCGTAATAACAATAGAGTGGTAAGATTCAGCTTAAGAAGTGAGACCGAGACATTTTTTGTGGTAGCACGTACCTTCTATTGTCTAACATTCCCAGCTGGCTACACAGATTTAGCTTATCAATTATTTTCCTATAATTGCTTTCTTGTATAGGATAAATTAGCTGCAGTTTAACCGTTATTAATGAAAGATATTTTTCAGTATTGGCAACCGTCTATCAAGGGATAAGAAGCTCTCGTCATGTTCCAAATCTGAGAATAAGAAACAAAAATAATTTAATTTGCTTTCTGTATGCGTAGTGTCGAGTATCATTCCCATTGGGAATAGTTGCTCCCTCGAATACAAACCCGAGTAATGGTTTCAAATCCCACTTTAAACAGCAGATCCCGTTTCTAATAGTCTCAAAGAGTAAGAGACGTTAACTTCAATTAGACCAAGCCCAAGGAAATAATTAGAAGAATAAAATATCAACTGTTTCAGTGTTCTATTAAGGATCTTCTCTATAGCCCTCGCAATCTTTTTTCGTTTCTTTGTAAATAACTCCACAAGAACACACAATTTAATCATTTTTTAAAAAATTGGGCCATTTAATACTTACAAAATACTTACAAAGTACCAAGATAATATAAAACAAGATCTTTAGGAGTAGAATGCAGTAATCCCGGTAGAATTAGTTTGGGACACCAAATGGGATCCAATAGCGTTTTCTTTCTGTGGTGATTAACTATTGGGTTTCTTAAGTCATAGAGCGAATGAGGGTTCCTTAAGATTCAGAGTATGTTCACAATAATAAAAAAAATGGTTTAATGGCTGTATGCAAATTTGATGGTATTTGTCATAGGTTTCATCCAATATTTACTTTTTTAGAGTAAATTGTATGATAAGAAGCCATGAACAATACACGGAAAAGCACTAGGTTGATTGGCTGGTTTGTCGTTTACTGTCCCTTTCAGCACTGAGATTATACGACATATGGATCTAGAGCTCCCACTGGGCATAATTTCCTTATTGGAAATGGAAGTCGGATGTTCTACATCGAAGGTGCGTGCGCTAACCATATAACCACGAGGTAACACATAATAACAGTAGAAAATCGTATTACCCGTTGTACTCTGGAATTTATTGTCGAATGCAAATTCGATAGAAAATATGTAAATTTACACGAATAATGTAAAATCGGAACATGACATAACATTGCTTATTTTTCAACAAAAAATCCTTTCCAAAATTTCAATATTTTAATTAGTATGATATAAGAAGCAGGAAACTACTCAGTAATTGGTATGAAAGATCTTACTGTACGTTTCTTAATGTAGAAAATATGTAGTGATAAAATAGTTAATAGAATCCAACTGATTATCTAAAATTCTGAGTCAAGTATATAAGTTAAGTCTAAGCAATTTGTCTAGTGACACACACTTTACTTTGGAGATTGACTAATTCTAATAGCATAATTGAATTATATATTCTATATTTGTCGCTATGGAAGCAGCACAAACGTAAGACTCACACTCTATAAATGTAAATAAAAATATTTAAGTCGTGGTACAGAAATGATCGTTCAAGAAAATAAACAAAATTTAAATTAATATAATTTCTAATTTAAGATTATATTGATTAATGTACCACGCATGACTTGCAATTGTACATCGTGGTTTCTAACGAAAGGAGAGCACCGCGTGTAAATTCATTCTAATAGGACTCACGTGACAATGTAGTTGGAATTGCTTTCTAGGCTGTCTGCCAACATTATTTCATTCAAGTCAGTTTCCTCACAGAAGCTTTTATCTATTTAAAGAAATAATTCGAAAAAAAAAAGATATTAACATTTTTTCTTTATCAAAACTCCATATTAATTATCCGATTTATTTTTATCATGTCACTATTTTTACATCCGAGAGTCCATAATACAAATCAGAATACATTCTTACAATGACGGACAAACTGAAAATCTAAATTTTGAAGACTTTTAAATGTTTCATTACCCGTATATAAGAAAAAATTAATATCCATCGAGGTTAATGTCATATCAAGGCACAAAAATAAGTAATAAATAAATAAAATTAAAGTTAAAATTATGGAAGAAATGAAAGAATATTTGTGAAGAAATATTCCAAGTTATAATTAAAATGTACTTCGAAATATTAGTAGGAAAGTAATCATACTGACTCTGAGTATTACAGCTATTAACGTTTGTTCTTACATAAATATTGGATTAAAATATTAAAGGGTAGACGAGAGTTTTCATAGACTATTAGGAATCAAATTTCTCAACTTTCGTATCTATGACCATTTTTATTCCGTCAGTTATGAGCCATGACATTCCTCGGCGATCATACTATCTGAGGAAGTGGAAAAGGAAGGAAATGGCCTGGAATCTGAACGTTAGGTGCTATTCCGGCATTTGCCTTGTGTGAATACGATGGAAAACTCAGGAAAAATCTCACTCAGGATGACAGGCCTGTAAAGGCTTTTACACTTTCATGACCGAGTGTCCCCACTGGGAATCGAATCTGGGATCACTTGCACCGAAGGTGAGAGCATCAGCGATAATGCTACACTGGGACAATTTATAGTATAGTCATGTGTAAGAAAAAAGAATTAAATATAATTTCTTTTCGCAATGAGTGTAGTAAATGGTGCATAGACAAGGAAGTGCAGTAACCATTGCCAAGAGAAAATGCAACAATTAATTGGTGACTTTTGATTTGCTGCTACCAAAAATTGACAAAAAAAATTGAAAGTACAAAATGATTAAGAAGACACAATTATATATAATAAAATAATAATTCAAGATTTCGCGGGGAAAGCCCGTCAAGTCCAAAAAGTGAAAGTGTAAAGGAGATAGCTTTACAAGGGTTTTTCTTCATCCGATTTTCTTCAAACTTGGCACATATATACTAGACCGGAATAAATCGACACGTATTTTTTTGTTTATTTCGGAAAATAGGGTAAAGGGGGCAAGAAAGGATCCCCTTGATTTAAAGGGACAGTTTAAAGAAACTTAACTTTTCCATGCAAAAATGACTTCAAAGTAGGAAATACGGGTTTTGTCGTTTTTGCGAGAAAAAGCTTGCAAGGGGCAATGGCCCGCTTTGAAATGACAAAGGACTTCGCACAATCCTTACGGAAATTGGATTTCGGTGAAATTGTTTAAAACCGTGATATGTTGTAGATATTGTGTTCCTGGGAAAAAATCTCAATGGGCACAACCACAAAATCATTGATCGTTTGGCACTACAGGGGCCACTTTTTTGAAAAGAACCGAAGACGACATTCTGTATTTCGGTAAAAATGACTGAAGCCGTGATATGTTGTAGATATTGTGATAGTGAGAAAAATCTTAATGGGCATAACCACCAAGCATTGACCGTTTGGCCACTACGAAGCTACTTTTTTGAAAACAGCCGAAGATAACGAAATTCTGGATTACGGTAAAAATGACTAAAACCGTGATATGTTGTAGATATTGTGATCCAGAGAAAAAGTTTCAATAGGCACAATCACCAATCACTGATCGTTTGGCCACTTCAGGGCCACATTTTTGAAAACAGCAGAAGGTAACATTATTCTGGATTTCGGCGGAATATCTTGAAACCGTAATGTGTTGGAGATATTGTGATCCTGAGAAAAAGTTTCAATTTACACAACAATCCATCACTGACCGTTTGGCCACTACAGGACAACATTTTTTTAAAAAAAAGAGCGGAAGGTAACGGTATTTTGGATTTCGGTGGAATTTCTTGAAACCGTGATATGTTATAGATATCGTAACCCTGAAAAAAGTCTCAACAGGCGTAGCTACCAATCAATGACTGTTTAGTCATTACAGTGCCACTTTAAAAAACAGAATGTAACGGTATTCTGGATTTCAGTGGAATTGCTTGAAACCGTGATATGATGTAGATATTGTGATCCTGAGAAAAAGTCTCAAGAGGAACAACCACCAATCACTGACCGTTTGGCCACTATAGGGCCACTTTTTTCAAACGAACAGGAGGTAACGGCATTTTGGATTTCGGTGGAATTGCTTGAAACCGTGATATGTTATAGATATCGTAATCCTAAAAAAAAAAAGTATCAACAGGCGTAGCTACCAATCAATGACCGTTTGGCCACTACAGGGCCACTTAAAAAAAACAGAATGTAACGATATTCTGGATTTCGGTGGAATTGTTTGAAACCGTGATATGATGTAGATATTGTGATCCTGAGAAAAAGTCTCAAGAGGAACAACCACCAATCACTGACCGTTTGGCCACTATAGGGCCACTTTTTTCAAACGAGCAGGAGGTAACGGTATTCTGAATTTCGGTGGAATTGCTTGAAACTGTGATATGTTGAAAATATTGTGATCCTGAGAAAAAGTCTCAATGAACACAACCGCCTATCAGTAACCATTTGGCAACTACAGGACTACATTTTTTTTAAAACAGCAGAAGGTAAGAATACTTTGGAATTTTGATAGAATTGTATGAAACCCTGAAAAGTCCTATCCCACAACCTGGAAAAGGGATGGGGAGAGTATCGGCCAATATCATTTAAGCAGAGACAAGATTCAGATGTTCATCTTGCGGGACAAAGGAAAACAATGGAAAGCCTAGACCATTTTTCTCAGGATCACGACATCTATAACATATCAGTTGCATTCATTTATAACGAAATCAAAAATATCGTTATGCCCGGCTGTTTTAAAAAATCTGGACCTCTAGTGGCCAAAGGGTCATAATTCGATGGTTGTGTCCATTAAGACTTTTTCTCGTAATGAGAAGATCTTCAACATATCTCAGTTTTACTCAATTTTACCGAAATCTAGAACATCATTATACTCGGCTGCTTTCAAAAAAGTGGCCTCGTAGTGGCCAAACGGTCAGTGATTAGTGGTTGTACCCATTAAGACCTTTTCTCAGGATCACAATATCTAACAACATATCACAGTTTCAGTCATTTTCACCGAAATCAAGAACATCACTATCTTCGGTTGCTTTCAAAACAGTGGCATCGTAGTGGCCAGACGGTCAGTGAGTGGTAGTAGTGCCCATTAAGACTTCTCCTCAGGGTCACAATATCTACAACATATTACGGTTTCAAGATATTCCACCAAAATGAAGAATAACATTACCTTCAGCTGTTTTCAAAAAAGCGACCCTGCAATGGCCAAACGGTGAGTGATTGGTGGTTGGGCCTATTGAAACTTTTTCTCAGGATAACAACATCTACAACATATCACGTCTTTAGTCATTTTTACCGTAATCAAGAATGTCGTTACCTTCGGTTTTTTTTAAGTGGCCCTGTAGTGGACAAACGATTAGCGATTTGTGATTGTGTCCATTGAGACTTTTTCTCAGGAATACAATACCTACAACATATCACGGTTTCAAGCAATTCCACCGAAATCCAATTTCCGTAAGAATTGTGCGGATTCCTTTGTCATTTCGAAGGGGGCCATTGACCCTTGCAACCCTTTTCTCGCAAAAATGACAAAATCCGTATTTCCTACTTTGAAGTCATCTTTGCATCGACAGAGTTAAGTTTCTTTAAAGTGGCCCTTTTAATCAAGGGGACCCTTTTTTTAAAAAAGGTCCCTTTGCCCCTTTAATTTATTTTCCGAAATAAACAAAAAATACGTGTCGATTTATTTTCGGTTTAGTATATGTATGCTAAGTTTGAAGAAAATCGGATGACGAGAAACTCTTCTTAAGCTATTTCCTTTACATTTTCACTTTTTGGACTTGACTGGTTTTTGCCCCAAAGTCTTCAATTCCTCTGTTAACGCGCGTCCTTATGCGAGAACGTCAAGGTATTTCTTTGTTACATATCCGAGTACATCGAACCTAAAATGCTATTTGTGTGGTCACATACAGAATAAAATTACGAAAGTTTACTACTATTACTGCAAATTAATGCTGTCATCCATTTCGGACATTTTAAAAGCACATAGCTTCTAATGTATTGAAATTTCTTTTCTTACCAATAGTATGAAACGTTGTAAATAGTTGTAAATTTCCATAACAGTTCTCCAAGTGGATTTGCATACAGCCAAAAGTACTTTGGTCAAGTTTAACAAAAAGTCCAAAATAAGCCCCTTGAAAACAGCTCTTACATATAATGATTGCTTTTGATTGTAGCACAGCAAAAATTCAGGTAGCACAGCAACAAAAGCTGCTTCTCTTATTTGTGTACCAAAAAAATCTCGGTAAGGTGAGTGTGGGGGGCGCCGAATTCTACTTCGCTCCGGGCGCCGAAATCTCTAGTTACAGCTCTTTGTATATTTACCTTTATATCTCCCATATGCACAATTTATAATAGACGTCACAAATATAATTATTACTTGACCATAATGACTCAATGAATATCATACCAATAAATATGATACCAACCTTTAGAGCCTGAAGATCAGAGCGCACGTGATCAATACGAAATTTTGAGAGTCCCAATACTTGGACATTGCTAAATGTCATCTTTGCTACAGAGAAAGAGTGTTTCATATCAGGAATCTTCATGGGATCAGGCACAGGAGCACCAGGAATTCCCACGGGATCATCTTGTTTATAATGTTCTATAACAGCCTTCACTTGATCACTAATGGCTTCCTCGGCCTCTCGACGCTTCCTGGGTTCTGCATCTAGGATCCGGGAAAAGAAATAGAAATCAAGTTAACACAAAAATAGCAACTAAAATATATGATTTACTTGTATTTATGCATATATTTTGTTTTTGTGTGTACAGCAATATAGTGCACCAACATTGTCCTATAGTTTTATTATTTTCAATTTTTTTTATAAATTGCAAGATCCTTTTAGAATAAATTGCCATGGAATGATGTTACTCCAATAGACACATGACACATATCATAAACATTCACATAGTCTCATCGTAAATTGACATATTGAAAATTTCTGAACTATTATGCCAAAGACATGAATAAATTTTCAGATTGAACTAGGAACGTAGTCATTAAACCAGTAATTGAGTTGCATTTCACAATGTGAAACTACTATAGGATTCCGAACTATGGCAGTTCAATACTCAAACTTCAAGTGGTACGTTTGTAACTACTCGTAGCAATAGATTAATAAAAATCAAAGATAGAACCTGTTTCTCGGACGCCGGATCCATATCAGAAAGCCATTACTCGCTATGCTTTAGTGATTTTGTTCAATGGTGGAAAAGATTGCAAACGGAAAACGTTAATTTGAACCACTTCTTGCTTGAATAAATCGCTAAGCAAGGAGATAGAACTTCTCCTGCTCTACGAAAATCAGTATTAAAACCGGAAATAACAGCAAATATTAACCACTTCCGATTTTGGTAGAGTGTAGCGGGTTGTCATCTTGAAAATGTCACTTGCTTCCAGGAAACCGCTTCATGCCACCCAATACCATTTTTGTTCAATGGAGGTACATGTTTATACCGGAAATGGTTAATTTGAACCACTTCGGATTTGAATATAGGGTTAGTGGAGGAAATGGAACCTATTCTTGGGGAACTGAATTCATTACAAAAAAAACTGCATCTCAAAATCTCTGTCAGTTTTTGTTATTCGGAAATTAGTATTGAAACCGGAAGTAATAGTAAATTTAAACCACTTCCGATTTTGGTAGCATGTTGTGAATAGTTATATGTTGCCTTGAAACACAGAGTTGTTTGCAGAAATCACTTCGCGCTATCTATTACCGTTCCCGTTCTATAGCAGTACATTTTGAAACCGGAAATGGCTAATTGGAACCACTTCCAGTTTGAAAACAGGGTTAAGGAATAAGATGGAACCTAGTTCTGGGAACCGGAATCGATTGCAGAAAATCGCATCTCAAAATCTCTTACTGATATTGCTGCATGGGAAATCGGTATTGAAACCGAAAGTAATAGTAAATTTGAACTACTTTCGATTCCAGTAAAGTGTTGTAAATAGTTATGATATGTTGTATTCAGATACTGAAATCATTTGTAAGAAAACCGCTTCGCGCTACTTGTTACCGTTTCCATTTTATAGTGGTAATAGTCAGGCCCGTATCCACGGGGAACAAGGGTGCCGGCCCTCCCCTAAATTTTTACTGTCCCTCCTAAATTTTTAACAGAAGGCTTGCAAAAAATCTCGATTAATTCTGTGTAAACTAAACACTAAGAATAAAATACAATATAATACAATATAAAAGAGATTATTCCAAGAATTTTTCCATTTTAACTATTTGACGAACACTTCTAAACATATTTTAAAGGAGTTAAAGTTTATCAGTCATTTCGAATTTCGATATGAAATGACACAATACATATTGAAGCAAGTTTTCCAAAAAGAAGGAATATGTTCATAATACTTCACGCCACAGTTGTAATAGCGATCTGGGAGGTAGGAGACGAAGTGTGAAGCGCTTACTGCAAGCGAAATCATAAAAGCAGGAGCAGGAACAAAGCGTTTATCTTTTGTCGATTGCAGTAACGGCGGTAGGTAATTGTTATTCTATTGAGTAGTTCTAGTACATACATGCATTGCAAAATCCTCGTCAACAGCAAACCTCATATTAATTGTGAAACAATTAGTTGTGAAGTAAATTAAGAGCTCCGAGTTCCGTTAAAGGCGACTGATTTTAGTAAATTATTGTGGTGTGATATGTAAAACAAGAATTGTGGTGGAACATTCACCGAAAAAGTAATGGTTGCAAAGACTTTCATATGTTTGTTCTCGTAGAAGAATAAAGTCAAGCTAAATTACCTTAATTAGATGAGTAACTGAGCAAGTGAACATATTTAACGTTTAAGTTTAAGGATTAAATTCCTGGTTGTGGAGCCAGGATTAGTAAAAATTTGCAAGATTTAGAGGAGAAATTAAGCAGCAGAATGTTTTGTATTATACTTGGAGTGGGAGATCCCGTGGAAGTAGCTAGTTTTCATATAAAAACGTTGTAAATTGGAACTCTTAGTCGCGTACGCCTAATAATGTTGTAATTCAACATGAAAGAACCAGTGATGCTTTTACTCGATACCAGATGGGTGTAGCGTTTTACTTGCATTGAGAAAAATCCGTTCTCCGGACAGTGGTATATTGTACAAATATACGGAATCCTCTTGCTTACTACAAAAATCAGAAGGAGCATACGTTATCCATATGCTACATAGGCACTGCCCTTAGATGTTACATCATGCCGTTGCAGGATGTCTGATGTATAACAGTCTTCCATATGTATGTTACCTTCGTCAGCTATATGTTACATACGTCCATTTGTATGTGAGATCCTGGCCGCCTATATTGTTTCGTACGGAAAGTATGTATAGATGGAACACTTATACAGAAAGTATAAAACATGCGTTTTCAGTTATACTCTTGCTGTACGTTAAGTCCGAAAACAACAGGATTTACAAATGTAACATACGATAATACGTACGCCACATAAATTTTTCTCTCAGTGTAGCTTTGAATAACATTATAGTACTTTTTTTTAGCTGTTTTGGTATGTGTCTTCTTGGTATAGTGTGCAGGTGGTGCATTTATATAAAACGAGTTTAATTTAAGATTTTAAACAAGAACTTACTATAAATATTTTTTTAAAATAATACAACTGTAATTGTAAACAAGGGAAGTATTTCAAAGTTACCCGTCCACCTAATTTTCAAAAAAATCATAATAAAATCTACAATCATCAGTTTCTACTTAAACTTTACTCATTTTATGTTCTGTTACGTTACCTCGAGGGTGCGAGTATGGGGGGGAGGAATCACAATTACATATGGAAATCCATTATTAACCTACAGGTGAGACTGGCAGGCCGCGCGGAGCACGGTTGTGGGCAGTTAATGGGGAATGCGGAGTTGAGAGGGAAGAACGAGCGAAGCGAGAAGCCGAAGTAAGATGACGCACTACTAGGTTACTTAGGTTAGGTTGTACTTCCCACTTACCTTAGTACTTAGGTTTATAGAGCTGTCCTATCTTAAGCAGAAAATCGCGAACGATTGTTGGTGGTCTTTGTTCTTTCATTCATTAACCTGTGAATTTTACACATATTCAAAAGATTAACCTCATTATCAACATCATGTTTTACAAATGTTAGTATTGTCGATTCACATCCAGCGCAAAGACCCTGTACACTTGCAGTCATGTTTACTCGAAAATTATCCACAATCCAACCGTCCTGAACCTAGAGTTAAGTAGTTCTCTCTACTTGCGAATTAGTCCCGTCTTTATAACTGCTTATCATAAGATATTACACACAAATTACGCTTTACTTACATGTTATCAAGCACACAAATTTTGATAAAAACGGATGGACAACTTCGCAAGTTAACCCTAAACAAGAGCCTAAGTAAAGTTTAATTTCATCATTTCACAGTAGATCATCTCTCGTTATGGTTCTTAATGTTAGTATTACATGCGGGACTATTAAAACAGATATATATTTTAATTCTAATTCGTGTAGTTAGTAATACCTATTTAATAAAATTTACGTCTTTTTCATGTAGATTACAGAATGTTAACTTAATGTGTGTGTGTAGAGAGGGATAATAGAATTATTTAGAAGCAAAATACTTAAACATTCAAGAGCAGATATGATGAATTGCTGATGTTACTGTCTGATCAACTATAATATGTTTGGCACGCCCCCCCCCCCTAACTTCTACCGGGCACGCTCTACATTTTTGGGCTAGCTACGGGCCTGGTAACAGTTGAAACCGAAAATGGCTCATTTGAACCAATTACGTATTGAATAGAGGGTAAAAAGATAAGAGAGAATCTATTTCTGGGACGCTGAATCTATTTAAAAAAAAACACATCTCGTTATCTTTTACCATATTTGCTCTGATACCTATCGACAGATGGACGGACGTACAAAACCCTTCTATAAGACTCCGACACTTATGCACAGCATAGTTTGGAACTCTAATCAGAATGAAAATGAAATCTTCCATTTTAGCATCCACTATTATGCCCTTAGGCTAAGGGAGGCGGATGATTAAGGCAAATGAATGATAATAGAAGAATTGGTGGAAGAAGAATGTGGGAGGAAACATGATTACGCACTGACCCATGGTTCTCAAGAAAACCTACGGACCCACAAACTTACTTAGCCTGAGATCGAAGCAGAAACCTGACACATCATTTGTAAGCACTCTAAATACATGGGGTCGGAAAGAATATTAATGTGGAAAGATTTTCCAATTGAAATGTTTGCTTTATTAGAAAATATGATATGCATAAGTGTCGGAAGTATCACAGAATGGCTTTGTCCGTACGTTAGTCCGTACGTCTGTCGACAGATCTCAGAGCAAAAATGGTAAGAGATATCGAGAACTGGTTAAAATTAGCCATTTCCAGTGTCAACGTTTATAGATATAGAATGAAAACGGTAACAGATAGCGAAAAGTGGTGTCTTGGAAAAGATACAGCTTCTCAAGACAACATATCATAACTATCCCCAACATTCTACGAAAGTGGCTCAAATTTACTATTACTTCCGGTTTCAACACTGATTTCCGTAGAAAAAAACAGTAAAATACACCGAAAGCGGCTTTTTGCAATCGATTCAGTGTCCCAATAATAGGTTCTATCTTCTCCCTTACTCCTCTATTCAAACTAGTGATGCGCACAGAAACCGGTTTTTTCTGTTTCCGGTTTCCAGGAAAACAGAAACCGGCTTCTGAAAATTTTCAAAAACCTGTTTTCTCCTAAACCGGTTATCGGTTTTCTCCAAAACTGGTTCTATTTCTGACCAGAACAGTGTTTCCTTATTCTCCGGAAACTGATTCCGTTTCCACAGAAATAGATTTGTGATTTCGGTGAAAACCGAACCGGATTTCTGAGAAAACAGAACCTATTTTGGTGAAAACCGAAACCGGTTTCTGCGAAAAGCCGAATCGGCTTTGAAGAAAACCGAAACCGGTTTCGGTGAAAAACCAAACCGGTTTTTGGGAAAACAGAAACCGGTTTTGGAGAAAATCAAAATGTCGGTTTTTCGAGTTTCGGTTTTCTAGAACCCTGTTTCCGGTTTTATAAAAATCGGTTTTACCCATTCCTAATTCAAACTGGAAGTGGTTGAAATAAACTATTTTTGGTTTCAACCTTTATCACCACAGAACAAAAACGTAAGGAACAGCGAGTAACGGCTTTTTGATATGATTTTAGTGCCCGAAGAACAGGTTCTATCTTTCATCTTATTACTCTATTACAACCAGCACTTATACTTTTGCACTACTTCATGTTTGAGTATTGAATTCGCATAGTTTGCAAGTCTTAATTTCACACAGTGAAACGATTGTCACTTGTTAATTTTGTCATTGCCAGCTACACTTCCTTAATTGTTATTTTTTAGATAGCGCACATATCTGCATACTTTTGTAAGAAGCGAAACCATTGTGATAAATAGAAATTCATCTCACATTAATTATTCAGTGACTATTTATCACAGGAATTAATTACATATATACATTTAATTACTTGATTTGTGTTTATAAACAGAAAGTCATGAAGCAAAGATATTATTGTGTTAGTTTCGCGAAAGGTATACAGAGCTGCCTTGTAGTCATATCGTTAAGAAACTTCTCTTCGGTGCGGGAGACTCGATTTCGACTCTTGATGGGAGCTCATGTAGTTCAGGATTACGAAAAATGTAGGTCGGCATTTTATACAACCTCGGTGTTCAAAGGAACATTAAACTCCAACTCTTTTATTCAGGGATAAAACTCAGGGCAAAAGTGGGAGGACGCCGTTATTCCACTTCCAAAAAATAACTATGACGTCCTTCCACTCCCTAAAAAATTACAATGGGCAAAGATAGGCATGGAGACGGCATGACGTCATTCGTCCCTCTATTTTTTCAGATTCACTTTTACCACTGGTTTCATTGGAAGAGTTTGTATAAAGAATTCTAGTTCCATAGCAGTTTTTTAACCTGTAAACCAGGCGAGTATCCAGAATGTTTGTTAAGAGATGTCCAAGCTGTAAGGGGGAAGAGAACAATACTACAACCCACTATGTCTATGTAGTGTTGAATGCGTATAATTCTGCACCCGAAAAGACGATCTGTAATTGTAAAATATTTCCATATATATATTCAGTGAAAAAATATAGAAATAGATTGCTTTTATAAGAGAAAGAGTACAGATGAAGTGTAAGATCAAATTTTTGTGCTGAATCAATCATTTCCCTGTTAAACAAATATAGTTTTATTGAGAAAGTATACAAATGTATGTTCAATTATGAGGACGTTGTTTGGGGAGGTCCGGATCAGGTGGACCAGTCCCCCCAAAGGTTGAGTCTCTGCTGTAAACGTTATACCTGTAGAATAATTCACCATTTCAAGTTACAAGTTACAAAATTAATAGCTGTAATGTTTTAGTTGATTAGATGAATTATCGTTTTAATGTACTTGTTATTTCGACAGATACATTGTTCAGTGTTATTTTAAACTAAGAATGAGATGTAAGAAAGTAGTGAGCTTATTCATCAATCAGCCTAGTTTCTAAACAATAAAATGGGTTATACCATTATACACAGATAGTTGTTCTGACATAATATTGTTTACGAAATAGGATTCAAACGTGTAAATAAGTTGTTATCTGGTCAGTGATCCAAAGGGCATGAACATTGGTTCTATTATTGACGTAACATATTTCCCAGAAAATCATATGAGGAGATAGTAAAAGTCGTGAATCATTCATTTCATTGTCAGTAACAGGAAAATTTAACATTGAATATTTCCTTCTGATTTTATTTAATATGTTGCAATACTTGATAGTACTTAATATTCAAAAAAGGTTTTGTAAAGGAATATTCGATAATTATATGCTTATATCAACATAAAAAGACTGAATGTTTTGTATATGTATTTATTCTTCAAAAATGATGGATAGATTGCAGGTTTATATTGTTCACAAACATTATGTAGTGTATATCTTCAAATTAAGCAGGGGCCTATTTTTAAGCGAGTCACCACAACATACTAAAAAGAGTTGCTGACAAATTTAAGAATTTCAGAAGTCTACATCATTGAACTATGAAAGAAAAGTGATTATTTCTTTAAATCGATCCTCATTTGAATCACCTCGATCAGAAGAAATAACTGAATCATATGTTCGAATAGACTCAAAGGCATTCTTACTCACCATTCTGAATCATATGTTCGAAATGACCCAGACATTCTTATTCATCATTCAGAAACATGCTACTATGATCCTGTAAATTCTGTTTAATGAGACCACAGGATAATAGAGCCAAACGTAGTAAGACGTAGTGAACCTCTTCAGTCTTTACGTATAGTCTACATACAATTCACACCTTAACAACAACAACACATAAAAGGTTATTTTGAGATAAATTAATAATTTCATAGTAAAACAGCACTACAAAATAAAAATGTGAAAACCCAATAAAGCAATAATTAACATGTTAGTATTAGGATAAGTATATTTATGATATTTTGCAGTAAGATAAATTTGTGCTCAAATACTGCCATTAACTCAGGAATAACTTATGTTGATTACTACGTATATAGCTACTTGTAGTTCAGATTGCATTCAATAAGCCAGGTTTAGTAACTAAGCACTTGTTTGGGAAAATTTCAGAAAGAGTGTAGTTTACTCTTGGGAGTGAATTATTTACGAACGATTTTTTTAAAGGACTCAAGGAATTTTCTTTATATTTCATAGTAAATATTGCATGAACAAATGTACAATATGGTATAGATAAACCATTTTTCATTTTTAACAGTTTTATAAGAGGTAATTTACTTTTCTAAGTTCTTTTCGGGTGTTTTTTTTTTTCAAAACGGGCGATTTTGTTCATTTTCATAAATACAAGTGTCACTAACTACTCTATAATATGCCACAATTCACTATCCATGAAAAAATTCATAATGGTAGTTTACTCTTAACGGATGAGGTTTTTTTAATTTTATTTATTTTGCTATTTTCTCCAAAATTGTTGAGTTGATTTTGGCCTTATTCCATAAATAAGTATTTTATTAAAAGCGATCAACATAGTAGAAATTATTTTACATGAAAGAGCCCACAAGTGGTAGTTGACCATTGAGGGTAACAACTATTTATTCAATTTTGTTCATATTTCAAAAATATTATAAATGTTTTATTAATAAACCTATGTATAATACGGTGTAAGTAATTTTTCATGAAAACATTCACAAGAAATAATTTGCTCTTGGGAAAGAGTTCTCTTCGATATAAAGTTTTCAAAAAAAAAAAAAAAAAAAAAAATATATATATATATATATATATATATATATATATATATATATATATATATATATATATATATATATATATATATATTATAATTTTGTTTATGTTTCTTAAATAAATATTTCCGTAATAGCTATAATAGGATATGATTCAATTTAAGAAGTAAAAGCGAGAAAGCTCAGTGCGATGACCCATATCTTTCATTATATTCACTTGGTTGGATCGGTGTTCCTTTCAGCAGTGACGCTATTGGAGATAGATCTAAAAACTATAGATTAACTTGGGATCCGAATAAAATGAGTTACTACCGGGAATCAAACTCGAGTCTCCCATGCCAAAGACGCGAACGCTAACTATATAGCAACAAGAGTTCTCTAGAAATGTGAATCTGTGTACAAGTGAAAGGAATAAATAGTATCGTGATTATATTACTAGCTTAAATACCTGTCTTCGCATGAATGTTATGGAAAATGTTTGGTAGGTGTATTTGAAGATCTTTCCTTTCTCTCCCTTTCTCCCCCCATCTCGCCCCTTCTTAGGATATGTTGTAATTCGAAATGAAATTACGAGAAGCGTTCAATTTATAACCGGAATTTCTTTTCTTTCAGTTGCTGCTGTGCATAGCTTGGCGTCCGTGTCCCATCCTGTGATAGGTAGTAGTCCTGACACTTTTCTGAGACAACAGATAGTTGAAGAAATAGAGTTTCAGAGAGCGGCGATAGACAAGAGCAACAAGACTGATGGTGTGTAGTTGGCGGCAGGACCGACGAGAGGGTGGGGGACACAGAGCTTTTTCCTCGGGGGCCGGACCGCTGAGGGGCCCGGTAAATACAGAAAGTGTTATAACCCTTGTGCTAAAGAGAAAATTGCTGAAAATATTTTCCATATTTTCCATTTGACAGCCATCATCTACAGGAACTTGTATTAGAAGCAAGAAAACTTACTTTGGATGTCAAAGTAGACAATATCACAAGAAGCTGAAACATCGTTTAGTGCACTTGCAACATCAAATAATGTCCTTCGGTCATCGATGGCTCAACAAAGATTATCCGACTTCGAAACTCTCATAATGGAGTCTACTTTAACCCGTCAGCCAAATTGTAGTGGTATCATAGATACATTTGCTAGCAGGAAGGCAAGAAAGGCTGTTTTGTAAATTACTATGTGTAACTCTAATAATGTAATCAGTATATGTATTTAATGTTATTAGTATAATGTAACTAGTAAATATATGAAATATAGTTTGCCGGTTTTTATACTGGCCCAAATTATAACAACTCCGGGGCCCGAGTTGGCGGCCCCAATGGAGCAGTGCTGCATTATCAAATTCCTCGTGAAGGAAGGCGTGAAACCTGCTGAAATCTTCAGAAGGCGAAGAAACTCTCTCTCTCTCAGTAGCAAGTGTGCGAGTGGTATTCAAAATTCAAAGCAGGAAGAGAATCCGTTCTGAATGTGGTCCGTATTCCCCGCCGAGCTACTGCAGTCAACAAAACAAACATTCGTCGGGTGGAGCAGCTCATTCTGAGTAATCGACGCATCAGTGTAAGGAATTTGCGTTCGAAAACAAACACCAATATAGGAAGTGTGGGAACAATGTCCCACTAACACCTCCACTTCCGGAAAATCACTGCCAGATGTGTTCCAAAAAATGTTAACGTTCGACCAGAAGCAGAGTAGGGAAAACGTTTCGTCTCAGCATCTGCAGCGATGAAAAAGGACAGTAATTGATTCGCATGTTGTCTTCTCTATATAACAGAAAAAAGTAATTCCGATTATAACTTGAACGTCCCTCGTATAAAAACCCAGCTCGACCAAATTAACAACTATGTTGTAAGATGCATTTCGAACTGTTTAGTCATTTTCCAATGATGAGAAGGATAACGTCGATATCATTTTTATATACCGAGAAAATTACTATAGAGTTGTCCCTTTCCGCTTTTAAAAGCTAAATTTTCGAAAATGCAGGGACCCATAATCACTTACCGTATTTTTAACAATAAGGTTACATTCCAAGTTTCATCTCTATAACATGAGGGAATTAAAATATATTCTATTTTTAGCGTGCATTTTGAACACCTTTCACTCTTATGATGCATTTTAGTGAAAGTGAAAGAATAAAATCCGAGTTCGAGGTGTAGTAACTGTGTGCAAATACCAGGAATTATCAGAAACTAACATTACAAGGCCGATATTTCTGGAGTTTCATCTGTTATAGAGGAATGAGGAGTTTGCGGAAATTTTAATACATGGGAGTTGGCAAGTATGCGGAGTTTCAGCTACCCGCTACCTACGGCGCTAGTTGTAGGTAAACACAAATGGTGACTCGTTTGGAAAACTAGTCTCGCGAACAAGTCCGCTCAGTTATTCGATTTCTGTGGTCGAAACATGTAACCGCGTCTGAAATTCATAGGTAGCTGGTAGATGCAATCAGGAGGAAATGGCCAGGACTTCTGACCGAGAATGTCATTTTCCTTTACGGCAACGCACGCCCGCATACAGCCCAGAGGACCAGCGCTGTTGAAGCAGTTTCGTTGAGACATCATCGACTATCCTCCCTATAGCCCGGACCTCTCTCCAAGCGACTTTCACCTGTTCCCGCCTTTAAGGAGCACTTAGGAGTCCGTCGCTTTGCTTCAGACGAGAAGGTGAAACACTTCATGACAACGTCGCTGAACATATTTTTTTTACCAGGAAGGAATCTTCAAACATCCCACGATGCGATAAGTGCCTCAACAGATATGCCGAAAAATAACCTAATGTATGTACTATTTGTTCGCAGGCCCGTATCCAAGGGGTCTAGGGAGGCCGCCCCCCCCCCTAAATTTTTACTGGCCCTCTTTAAAATTTTCAGAGTAGGCTTGCAAATGAACTATAATATTTTTTTGATCGGGCCCCCTCTAACTTTCACCGGCCACCCCTACATTTTCGGGCTGGCTACGGCTTGTTTGTTGTCTATATTGGTTCTATGAAATAATATGTACACGTTTCGCTGCAGGCTTTGTGACCTTACTTTCTGATCATCCCTCGTATTTAATTCAAAAGACTTAGTCGTTTTATATATGTAAAAAAATATATTTCCTTATCCCTGCCATGTTTACATAGAGTGACCATACGCCAGGGGGGGCGATCGTTCCCCCAGAAGAGGAAACTTTTTTATTTTATATATAAATAAAATATATAGTTTAATTTTTGACGTTCTTAAAAGTAGCTCTAAGTAGCAGTATTACAACCCACCGCCCCCCCCCCCCCAGAAGTCCGTCCTGGATCCGCCCCTGCCATACGCCCCAATTAATTAGGACTGACAGTTTATATATACAACCCACTAAACTTCGGCTAGCTGGGTACTTCATTCCCCCCTCATTTGGTCAGCCTACAGCCTCGCACAGTGGCGCAACCAGGATTTTATTTCGGGAGGGGCCAAGACTACCTCATACAGTAGTTTGCAAACGATGTGCTGCACCGTCTGATATGAATAAAATTGAAGTTTGAATTCTCCCCACTACAAGAAATTTAGTTATCCCTATTATTAACATACTAAAAGACCTTAAAATATAAATTTAAATTCACAAATTCTCTGTTATTAACGGTTACAATTTTTAAAACTTGCACTCTAATTATTATTTTGTACATCTTTATTTTCACATGTAATTACGCACTCTTTACTAACATGTATTAATCTAAGAAATTAATTTACGAGTTTCACTGCGTTTTTCTTTTGCACAGAGCTCTGACTTAATTCAATATTCATTTAAACATTGATGTATTTTAGGTTTATTAATACATTACAAACTTTGCAATACTATTCAATAAAACGTACAAAAAACATACTTTACGATTTATAACGACGGACTTTTAAATGTAGTCGTGAACTAATCGAAATTTCCAAACCCTATGGTACAGTTGCAGCTGTTTTAGAAGATCAAACACTTTAATACACTGTGAAAATACGCTTAAATGCTACAATATTATGAAATATATTATTATTTGGTACATAAACCTCGACAGATTAACAATTTCATACATAGCACATTCTTGTTAATCAATGAAATATACCCTATTAAATGATCACTTAAGTTATTCAGTGCAATATTCTACAGTTAGTTCACAATTTGAGAAGTTTTCCATATTTACAGTTTGATATCAAATCTCCCTGGCTTTTTTGCAAGTCCAGTTATTCGAAAATGACAGCAGTAAACTATTACAAGACGATATTTCGCACGTGATGTCTCATACCTCAACGCACATTAAGAGTACTCTTCACGTACGGGGCGGCGTATGTGTTTGAGAGTTTACATATTTTAAAAGATACTGGACAAATGACAAGCAATAATGATCTTTTGGAAATTCCACCAAAATTTGTCTGCAGTGCTTTTGTATAAGATAGGCTAGGTTAGTTTCGGGAGGGGCCTGGATCCCCGAGCTCATAGCTGGTTGCGCCATTGGCCTCGCACTTCTCATATTATCTCTAACATATTTCTAAGCTTAAGGAATTTCGAGATATGGCCATCTTATTATTACAACAGTATCTTCCCGCCATTTTTCTTCCCGCCTTTCCTTCTAAGCGAAACATCAAAAAACATTGAAACAACTATTTAAAATTAAAAGCCTAAATACCAATTTTTATGCCTCTAACCTTAAGAAATTTTGAAATATGCCCATCTTATTTTAACAATTTGAATCCCCACTCTTTTTTTATTCCCCTTGAAGGGGAAATAACAAAGAACATATTTTAATTATTTTAAATAAAAAGCTCAAATTCCTAATTTCATGTTTCTAACTTTACCGGATTTCCAGATATAGCCGTCCAATTATAACAATTCTAACTCCACCCTTTTCTTCCCTTCTAGCGAAAAAAATCAAAAAATGGTAAAACACATGTCCAATTATTTTAAATGAGAAGTCGAAATAACGAATTCTATATCGTTAATCTTGAGAGATTCCAAGATATGGATATCTTATTAAATCTATAATTAATGTAATTTCCACTCATTTTTTCTTCTCACCCCCTTTTCTCTCCTTGTAGGTTAAATATCAAAAACTGCTGTAAAAGATGTATCTATTTATTTTAGATGAGAAACCTATATACCAAATTTAATGTCTCCAACATTCAGAGATTCTGAGGTACATGAATATTTTAAGCTAATTGCCACCTCTCTTTGCCCCCTTCTCTGTCCGATTTCCAAATATCCCTCCTTAGTGAGACTTACATCACAAATCCTATGCCCTATCCAAATTACAAGTTTCTGGCTTAATAAATTTGGCCTATGCGTTGATCGATCAATCATTCAATCATGCCTTTTTGTTCCGATTCATTATTACAGTAGAACGTCGATTATCCGAAGTAATTGGGGGACATGGGTGTTCGGAAAACTGGTTTGTTCGGATAATCGAACTGTACTGTACTGTACTGTACTTCTACAGCCAGTGCCAAACCGACAGAAGTGTGCTGATTGTTGAAACACAGCGACTGGCGGCTTGGCCGGTCAGCAGCGCCTTATGAAGGCCCCATTAGAGGCAATGTTCCGCCAGCGGTAGCTCAGTGCGGCGACTACTGTGGGAAACTTAGTTTGGGAGTGAGGGGGATGATGGACGGTAGGGTGGGAGAGTAACAGGTGCGAGCGAGTACACAGTTCGGTTAAGCGGTCGTTCGGTTGACCGACGTTCGGATAATCGACGCTCTACTGTATTATTATTATTATTATTATTATTATTATTATTATTATTATTATTATTATTATTATTATTATTATTATTATTATTATTATTATTATTATTATTAAACATTTATAATTTTCATAATTTAGCAGAGTGATGAATTGTGCTCAACTCATGAATATTTAAAGAATCCTTTAATTCTTTAAAGGTGCAGCACTTCTTGTCACTGCCAACACTCAATGCAAATACAGAATTTTCCGTGTTATGTATTGACAGGGGGAGATGAGAGGAACAAATTCACAAAAATGAATATTAAGTGTGGTTTGCTCACATGTTTCAATTTTAAAGAATATAGTTCTAATAGTATATTCAGTGGTGCTATTCAGTCGGTTGGCACCGGTTCGCTAGAACCAGTTGTTAAAATATTTTGAGTTCGCAGAAACGTTTGTTATACCCAGGCACATACACAAATATGCATACATACGCAAAACCTAACCAAAAGTGAAATAAAGAAGCCAGACAAATTTGTGAAAACACCTCTGTACTTTTCCTGCTCGCTTGCACTGTTGTGAAAACAAGCAACTTTGAATTGTTTCAATTCAACGGACAGACAGAAATTTGAATGGATAGGCGCCAAGAAATTTATCTGATGTGACCAATAAAGTTTCCCAGTCATGTTAATAAATGGTTTCCAGGTCTTAACTGTTAATTCTTTTGAGTGTTCCATATTTGTATTGGTAAGAATAAACATTTGAAATTTTCAGATAACAAAGGCTTGTTTTGGAAAAGCTTTGTAGCTATATGCAATAAATCTCACTATTAACAATACACTATAATACATTATTGTATATTCTATCATATCTTTTCGCCTCCTTCGAGTCGATTTTGTTGGAACCTGGCGCTACAAAATATAATAGAAACAATTCTGAAATAGAGACCGGATGTTAGGCAAAATGCCTATTCTTTATATTAAAGATATAATCAAAAATAACGTTTTGAAGTTTATATAGGGTTATAGTTTCAATTTAAACCAATTTTATTTTGCCTATTTCGCCCATTCCTGCCTAAATAATTGCTTTACTGCCTAATGTTGTCTATTCTATGCATTTACTTCAAAATAGGACTTAATTGGGGAAAATATACAGGGCATTTCAAAACAACACCGACAACGTTTGGGAGATGATTCCTGAGACCAAGACAAGAGTAAAAGTATAGACCAACTTTGCTGCACAAGGACCTACCGTAGTCGGATCAAGACTTCAGTTAGGAACCAATATGTGTGGTATCCAAAAATACGTGTTTCAGATCCTAAGGTACTCATACAACAATTTTTATAGAGGATATTTGGCTACGGGCATATAATTTGAAGTACCCACCAACTACCTCTATAAAAACTGTAGCGGAAGTATTGTAGGATTCTGAAACATGGATATTTGGATAGGGTACATACTAATTCCTAAGTGAAGTCTTGACCCGACTATAATAGGTCCCATACTTTTGTAGCTATGGACCTTTAAAGGTCATTTTTCATATTCTCGGCAGCCTATAACTCCGAAAGGAAGCATTTGTGTACCTAGGTTGGTCTATACTTTTTGTCTTATCTTGGTGTCAGGAATCACCTCCCAAACATTGTCGGTGTTGTTTTGAAAAACTCTGTATAATTTAGTATTCAAGAAAGGATTCTGCCTCTTCCGAGATATATAAGTATTGTTTGTAGTGATAAGACGTCATAAAACTTTAAACTGCTATGTGTAGTGATGAAGTGCTGTAAAACCTTTCGACTTCTTTGTGTAGTAATAAGTATATAAAATTTGGACTGTTATGTGTAGTGATAAAATGCTGTAGAGAATGTATTTACCAAATATACATGGAATATAGTGAAGCTTCGTTTTAATAAACAGGTATGTTTCTTATTCTTTGAACACTATTTACGACTTGAATTTACTTTTTAATTGTATTGAATATTTATCTTCATTATTTCGAGCTACATGTTAGTGCCTATTTTTGCCAATTTTTGGATTTTTAATGCCTAAACATCCGGTCTCTAGTAATAAAATTGGCATTGCCTTCTACAGTGTAAAAACTCTTGTATCTACCTTGTATGGTTTGTTTCTGAAGAAAATCATGTCTATCTACCTAACTATCCATATTATATATATATATATATATAAAACCGCTTGTTAAAAATTAGAATAGCACCACCGAGTACATAGTTACTAAACCTGGCTTATTGAATGCAATTTGAACTACAAATGAATATAATTATAAATAATTGTCAATAATTACTAAGCTAATGACAGTATTTATTTTGGCTCGAATTTTTCTTAGTACAAAATATCCTAATGGTGTAATATTAAATTGTTAATTATGTAACACAGCCTTATTAAGTTCTCAACCACGCAATAAACACTTTTTTCACATTTATTTATTTTATCGTGCTGTTTTACTGTAAAAATATTAATTTATTCCAAAGCAACCTTTCGCTGCTCTTTCAATTTTTGGTGTCTTTCCGTGTGTGTGTGTATCCTGCTTTCAGCCAAGGGCGCCGATTCTGGTGGGCCAGGGGGGCCCGGGCCCCGCAAAACTCATGTGGGCCCCTCATTGTATTTGTGAATATACAATATTTGGCATAATTTGAATGCAATTTATCTTAAAATCCTCATATATATAAACCGTCTGTATCTGAATGTCCCCCCCCCCCAAAAAAAATACAGAGGAATCGTCGCCCTTGCTTTCAGCTGTTGAAATTGTGGTCACCCTATGTCTGCAACTCTATTCACAAAAACATATCACACTATATAAGTTGCTGATAACAAATGAGCATTCTAAAAACTAAATTACTGTGTAATGTACGGAGTTACATGTATTAATCCATTGTTGAGCTACAGAAAATTTCACTCGAGCGAAAGCAAAGATAAACACAATAGTTGGTGTAATGTGTCTTATCCTCGATAGAGAAATAACTGTAACAATTTTCCTCTGTGATTTCCTCGAAATCTAAATTTCAAGAGAGTCTATAGTAATTCTGAATAAATGGACTAAGGAGGATAATTTCCTATCTCCTTCATCTACGACACGGTTTACTTAACTTCCTTATTTGAGCTCCTGTGCATGCCAGTCCTTATCGATGTGTGCATAAAGAAAGAAAGATAATGTCAAACTAGTAGCAAGAACCACGGGATTATTTGACGACAATACTATATTATTTTTAAAACACTATAACGCATAATTTTCTTTTTTAAAAATGAATTGTACCTACCAGTATTTATAATCACTGAATGAGCAAATCCCAGGAAGAAAAGGAAAAGGAAATAACAGGATGCCTTTATTCCCATTGTATAACGTTTATAACACTTTTCTAAACAATCACTTTAGTAAACTCATTAAGAACAAAATTATAATTACATCTTTCAAAATCACTAGATATAGATGTTAGAAGCACAACAGGATGTGCTCCAGTTTTTCGCACAGCACAGCACTCCACTTGTTCGCTTCACTTAACAAACTACTAGGGAAGATTGCTTGGTAGTGATTGTGCAGGTCAAAGGCTATCTTACTCAATTGACGTATAAAGATATTTCAAGGATCCTTCTCAACGAGAACTACGTCTCTCACGGGACGGGGGAGTTATGTCAATTGCTTCGTTGTAAAAGGAAAGTTGTGCGCACACATACACACACAAATAATAAACATAAACAATAATATGTCTGAAATTAAATTATTTTAAGCAAGAGAAGTGTTATAATAATGATTAACTAAAAAACTTTAAGTGACAATACTCATTAATGACCTTAAATCATTAATGACCTTATAACATATAAAGTAGGCAAAGGGTAATTATGTTACCTTTCTAATCTGAGATTTTGGGTTCGAATCAGGAGGATCCCCCCGGGGGTCCGCCGGTGGATTCCCCCAAAAATACTTCCTAAATCAATATACATTTTTTAGACTTCTTCAATAAAACTATACTTGTTTTTAACAGGGAGATTATTGATGCATGAAAATTTGATCTTAAACTTCTTATAAAAATAATATAGTTCTATCATTTCTTTTCCTGAAAAATAAGTGGCAGTATTTTACAAGTACTTGTCTTTTCAGGTGCAGAATAATACCCGTTCAATATTACATAGACATAGTGGTTTGCAGTATTGGATCCCGTCAAAGCTTAGACTCCTCCGAACAAAAATTTCTGGGTGCGTGCTTGGTTCTAATTCTAGCATAGCGCTGCGTGACTGATGGTCTAAGTTTGACTTAGTGATTTTTATTTTAACTTTTTAAATAACTGTTAAAGAAGAATAAGAATGAATGAATGAATGAAAAATATGCAACTAGAACGAATGTTAAAGCCGCCTTCCTTTAGTTCTATACACCGTTGTAATTCATTTCAAATCAAGTACCTAACGCGCCTGAGTATTCCTTCTGAGGCAGGAAGTACTTTGGACACCGGAAAAGGGACATTCTAGGACACTTTTGGATATAAGATGTCTGCCCCGCAATTATTTCTTCAGTTTCGTAAATAAATCAAATGTCATTGAAAGTTAAAAACAGATAAGCAGGGTAGGTAAAGAAGGATGAAATGAATAGGGTAAGTAAGGAAAGAAATTTGCCCTTTCAGCAATCCCTGTCAGCATCGAACATGAAGTCACGAACACAATTTACAAATCTTTAAAATGCTAAACAATTGCTAGGTAGAAAATACAATCTAACTTCTATTGAATGTCAGTGTCAGCTAAAAGAATAGGGATTCACAAATTTGGTTAACTTAAGGTAGAATGAACTACGTAGTTCACAAAGAGAGAGAGAGAGAGAGAGTAGCGTAGAAAAGATTGAATGGGAACGTAAGCACCAAGCCTATTTGTCCAAGTCACACAGAGGCCTCCAATGTTCGATACGTGGTTATACACTCTGATCCTATCTACTAACAGTTTTTCCCCTAGCGATGCTCACTTTTAGCATAATTGAAAAAATTAATGAAAAATTTAATGGATTCAAAACAAATTTTAAAGCTCTGAAAAAATAATTTATTAAATTTTAAAATTTCAAATTAATTTATTAAAACTGAAATTCAGAACGACAATTTTTAATATTATTCAATAAGAATTGTTTCCAACTGTGAAGGTTAATGTAATATTTAATGAATAAAGTTATAAATATCAGAAAATTAACCATTATTATGAATTGTTAGGGTTTTCACACAAATCTGATAATAATTAATAAAAATAAAATGTTATAAAATTACAAAACAATTTTATCAATGCTATACGTGGTAATAGTTCTTCCTACTGGTCTGGTGGCTAGCAGATGCACCTTCAGTGCACGGAGTTTCGGCTTCAATTTCTGATGAGAGAGAGAGTGAAATATGAACGCATTATGGTGGTTCGAATTTCATTTTCAACTGTAGGTCTAGGTCAAAGTACTGAAATACATCGATGGTAAACTTCAACAACAATAGATATTGATCTAACGCATTAAAAAATAATAACAATGATGTGTGTATACATAATGTCAGTTCGATATTAATCATCATCATAGGTATTCTGCCATTATTGGCAGGTCACTTGCCGCAACTGAGAAGCTTCCGTGCTCCACGGGCTTTCGCTAACCTCTTCGTCTTCACGTACGATTTCTCTGTTTTGATGTCATACATTAATTGTAGTATTCTTCGTTTCTTCTTTCTCTTTCCTGCCACCATACCCTCTAACACGTTCCTCATGATACAGTTCCTTCTTAGCCAGAGTCCCAATAAGTTTTTCTTCCTCCTCTTAATAATATATAAAATTGTTCTTTTCTCCCCCATCATTTTAACACCCTCTTATTCGTTTTCCACTCGACCCAGCTAATTCTCTCCATTATTTTCCACTCTCACATTTCAAAGCTAGTCGTTTTCCATCAGTTTTAAGCAATGTCCATGTTTCCGCCCCATAAAAGAGCAATACTGCACACGAAACATTTTATAAGTCTTTTTCTCAGCCCTTTCTTCAAGGTCCCACAAAATAGTCTTTTCCTTCTGCTAAAGGCTTCTTTACACATTCCTGCCCTTGCTTTTATTTCACGTTGACACTCCATATCATCACTAATAATACTACCCACGTATTGAAAACTAATTATCTGTTCTATTTTCTCTCTTTCTACTTCTATAGTTGTTACCGACCGCTTTCTTTCCAATAACCTTTGTCTTTCTAACATTTATTTTAATTCCATATTCTTCACAGCCCTTCCTCCACTTTTCTAACATCTTATTGATTTTCTTCCCTGATTCCGCAACAACCACCACATCATTTGCAAACCGTATACAACTAATCATTCCACTGAAATGCCGTGCTCATTATGTAGGCTCTTTTTTTACTACCTTTTCGATAGACATTAAATAATGTTGGCGATTATTCTTTAAACGTTAACGCTTTTTCTAAACAACTATCAACTACAAAATTAACCTCTGGAAAAGTTATTTGATTAAATTTATAATTAACAAAATAATAATTAATTTAATTGATAACTTTTTAACGAATTATTTACAAGTCTAACTTTCAGTTACAAAGTTTTGATCCTCGGAGTGCTACTCTCTTGAACTACTCTTATTACCCTTTTTCCTCTTATTGGTATTACCTTCAACATTCCCTAGCTAAAATGCCCGTCCTTGGCATGAAAATTTCGCTTCTAAGAGGGAAAATAAAGGTAGATGCTATACGATCCAAGTTTCTCTTTCTTTATTGAAAAAAAAAATCACATTGTGATGATTTACTTAAGTTGATATGAGAGATATGAGAATCAGTATATAAACTCTTAAATAAAAATTAAATACGTATTTCAGCTTCTGCGAAAATTTCCCTTCAGGAAAGGGTAAGATGACAAATTCAATAATATTAAGGTTTCCCATGATCTATCTATTAAAATGCTACATAGCAATTAAAAGCGCTTTTTTTTTTTGAGAGGAAGATTTTAGGTTGAACAAGGAATAGGTTTTCTTTTAGGATTTTTTTTTTTTTGTTTGGTGTAGTATTTATTTATTTGTAGGGCATAATTCATTCCATTGGTATTAATCATTAATTATTTGCATATGGAACTGCCACTAGAGGGTTACGCCCTCTCTCTCGGCATGTGATGTGCTGTAAACAAGTGCAAACATAAATAATATTAGTTGTACAATGTGATATAATGAAAACTATACGTGCGAAAAGAAACAAGTACTACCAAAAGTGCTTAATAGAACAATATGCATGACACATATAATAAACATTAAGATACTGAGCATTGCGAAAGATATAACATGAGAAAGTTATAAACAAGGAATAAGCGAAAAAATAATGAAAACATAAATTGAAAGGATATATAATATGTTGAATATAATTAGAATTTTTATAAATATATTAGCATGATTGATGAGATGAAAGTGCATTATACGCCACAACACAATGAAATGGTTAATATAAACGAATGCATGTTAGGCTTCTGTCTTGGGGCGGCTCAAGACTGATGTAGACATGGGGAGCCCAGATTATTGAGGAAAAACTGTGCAGCTATGGAAAAAGATGAGGGATGGCTTGATGAATGATTTGACGTTGGAAGAATCTGCGATGAAAGTGATCCATAGTGATCCTTACGTGAAGTGTGATCAAGATGCTTAACGGTGTATGACAATATTTGAAAGTGGAATCCTGCTCTGAGTCTATGAATATTGTGTCCAGAAAAATATCTTTATGAGATTCTAGGCATTTGGCTATGTATCGTTTACGTAAGAGTGAGATGGAAAGTGGTGGAAAGTCTATTCGATTGTATAGTTCTTGGTTAGGATATGGTAATTTGATGCGGTATGCTAAGCGCACTGCATGGCGCT
Organism: Thermobia domestica; assembly: GCF_964235325.1. NCBI lineage: Eukaryota > Metazoa > Arthropoda > Insecta > Zygentoma > Lepismatidae > Thermobia > Thermobia domestica. Next base: position 44,922 of record NW_027656522.1, read on the forward strand.
CCATAATTTCGAGCCTATTGTAGAATCTAGACTGTGCTGGGGACCAAGCAATATGTCCGAATGTAAGTATGCTACGCATGAACGCTTTATAAGTGTTAATAAGCAGCCTTGAATTTAGCCCCCAATGCTGTCCTACGAGCCTGCGAAGCAATTGTAGCCTGTTTTTTGCTTTGAGCATAAGTTTCTGGAAATGAGCAGTCCATTGTAGTTTGTTATCGTATGTTATTCCTAAATAAGTCACTGAGTTAGTCGGTTTTAATCGGTGTATTCCAACAGTGATATCAAGCAGGTTAGGGTTGCGGTGAACTTTACTGCGGCATTTAGGTGGTATGATGACAAGTGTTTGAGTTTTCTCCTCATTTACAATAAGTTTCCATTTCGTACACCACGCAAGAAATTGATTAACTGTGAGTTGTAAGCTTCTATTGATGTGTTGTATAGTTCTTCCGAGAGTCAGGAAAGCAGTATCATCAGCATATTGGAATAAATAAGTTGGAGGAGCAGGTACTGGCACGTCTGATGCGTACAAAATGTATAGAAGAGGAGACAAGCTGGACCCTTGAGGTTCTCCTGTGTATGGAAAGATGGGATGAGAGATGGTATTGTTGATACATACATATGCGATTCGATTCAGTATGAATGAGAAAATTACTCTAACATATGTCAGTGGTAGTCCAAATTTAAGCAATTTGTAAAATAGACCGTAATGCCAAATTCGATCGAATGCTTTCTCTAGATCCATTAAAATTAAACAAGATGGGAGCGATCTATTATATTGGTTAACGAGAGTGGTCGTCAAACGAAGCAACTGGTCATTAATACTGTATGATGGTCGAAAACCGGTCTGGAAAATTGGAAGGAGTTGACGATCATGCAGATATTGATGTAAGCGTTTTACAAGAATTTTTTCCAATACTTTCCCCAGTGTCGCAGTCAGTTGTATTGGCCTATACGAACTGACAGAATGTGGTGGCTTGTTCGGTTTTAGAAACATACAAACTTTAGAGACTTTCCATTCAACTGGGTAATATCCCGTACAGAGAATAAAAGTATAAATAGCTGCGAGAAGAATAAAAAACTTTACTGAGCATTCTTTGATAAGTCGGTAGGATATTTTATCAAAACCAGGCGCTGTGTTGCGTTTTCCTTTGATACTCGTCTGTATTTCGTCATGGGTGATAGAAAATGTTAACGGTTGATTCTCATCTAAGGTGTGAGTAGTTGATGGCTGTAATAGGCGAGTGATGGTAGTTTCTGAGAATCTGGGACTATCGTCATGTTGACCAACGGGCGGAGTGAACACAGTTTGTAAATGAGAGGCAAATGCGTCGGCTTTATCCTGATCTGAATGCAAAGGATCGTTGTTTCGGAACAGTGGATATCTTGTTGTTGTTTGCTGTCCGGTCAACTGATGAAACTTTTTCCAATATCGTGTGGGATGAGTTTCTTCATTCAACTGACTGCATGTTTTGTGCCACGTCAAGCGTTTATGGGCGACAATATAATTGTGCACAGTTCTTTGCCATCTACGTGCCTGTGTTAGATATTCAGGATTATGAGTGCGCTCATATTGTCTATAATAATGCCGAGATTTTCTTACTAAGTGCAAATATTGCGGAGGCAAAACAGGCTGATATGTTTTACCGTGATAAGTGGGAATGTTATCATGTGCGCTTGTAGCAATGACCTGCGTGAGTGTGCTTATGGTTGTGTTTAGACTTTACTCTGTATCCGGTGGTAGTACAGTTTCTAATGCAGCGTCAATATCCGAGCGATATTTATGCCAGTTAGTTTTGTCATACAAATATATGGTACGTTCGGCTGCTGTCTGAGAAACATTTTTACGTACATCGTTGACCGTGATTTTCACCGGTAAATGGTCACTACCTATGCAATCCAAGACTTCGATATGACACCTGTCTATGAGTGAAGTGGTAGAAAGAACAACATCCGGCGTAGTTTCGCTACTTGGTCTGGTGTGCTTCGGAAGGGGATATATGTGACCATGTAAGGAAAGTGCTATATGGTCTGCAAACTGAGTCTTTTCCCTGTCGGAACGGCTATGGATATTGATGTCTGCCAGTATCAGAAGATGCTTATATGTTTGAAACAAATGTGCGAAATACTCGAGTGGTATCACGTGTCCGGGTCGTACATATATTGTTGCTATCGTAATTGCTATGTTAGGTAGATAGATAGTTGCTGTAAGATGTTCAGGAAGTCGGTAGGGAACCCGAGTCTGATGCTGTCGGTAAGATAATTTATTATTTATGCCAATTGCCACTCCACCTTGCGCTCGTACATTATCTTGTGAAAAGTCATAGCGCATGAGTTGATACCGTGGAAATCGTTGTAGCATTGTTGGTTTTAAAGCAGTTTCACTCAAAGCGAAAACATCGATATTTTCTTCTAAGAGCAGGTGTTCAAAAAGAGCTTTATGTTGCGGCAATGACCGTATGTTCATAAATAAGAAGGCCAAACCCATGATAATGTAGTAAGCTATCGGCTTAGACACCAGTTTCTCTCGGAGATATGTGAAAGTGTACATAATTCCCTGAATATGTGGCATACAGATTTATATGAAAAATGCTCGTGGCGGCAGCAATGACATGTTCAAGAATGAACTGTCTTTGAAAAGGAAAAATATTTTGTAGAACAAGCGTGAAATATCGAAGAAAATTTTCAACTGTAAGACCGGAAGTGATTGATTGCTCGGCTTGGACTGGTGGATCAGTTGTACGTAATGGAACTGTGAGTTCAGGACGATCTGCTGGTGGGGCTGGCTTAGCTTTACATTTGTAGCTGTATGTAGGGTGTGACCCAGGACATACAGAGCAGTGAGCAGGCTTTTGGTGATTTGGACAGTCTTTAGTCTCGTGCTGTTCAGCACAGTAACCACACTTAGGGATGTTAGGACATTTTGCTGTCACGTGCGAGTTGTAAGTCTGACATCGTTCACATCGAATAGGCAGGGGTGAATTAGTACGTGACGGTTCAACTCTGTGCTTTTTCTTAAAGATGTACGCTCCCTCTTGAAGGAGGGTATCAATAGACGATTTGTTGGAGGTTAGCACACGAACCATGTATGTAGGTCCCGTTTGATTTCTGATGCGAATGCATTTGTCGACAGGAATGCCTTCAGCTGTAAGCTCTTCCATTACTTCTGCATCAGTGATTTCCGGTAGAACACCACGGATAACAACAGATAACATTGGAGTCTTTGGTGGCGGAGGTGTTTGCTTAATTTTACTGGTAAGCTGTTTCAGCTTGGCATTTTTCCCAAAGATTTCATAGCTAGCCTTGTTTCGTAATGTAGTTCCAAAGTTCTCATCCTCTGATCGGATAATGACACCATTCTTGGTGAAGACTATTTGCTTGATACTAGCTCTTGGAAGGTACTTAACTATTTGGTTGAAAATAAGCCGAGAATTGTTGTATTTAAGATCGAAATCCGTCAATAGAAATGAATAAACTGGTAAACGTGGAGGAATTAGGTTTTTAGTTCCTAGATTGTTTTCAGAAGTTGCATTAGACGAACATTGCATAGGTTCCTCAATGCTGGTAGATGGAGCAACATAGTGCGGTGATTTAGAGCGAGAGCGCTTTTCAACGGATCCGATACTGCTTTCAGAAAGCTGTCTACTACGGCGCTGTTGACGGGGATCCCTCCCCTTATCCCCCGGAGGTGGCGGGTCTGGGCCCTTAACTACCGGAGGCAAGCGATGCATGGTCTCTCGGACCAGTAATATCCCAAAAATGCAATAATAAGCACTCGAGTGGCTTGAATCACGATTAGAAACTCAAACTATGATCGAGTTATCCTGATAACACAGATGATAAATAAGTCTCACCCTCCAGTACTGAGAAGCACTGTCAATCCCAGTGAGAGCGTATACGTGCTGGTCTCGATTGTGCGTATGCAACACAATGTCATAGAAGGCACGTTAACACTTCCCAGCTAGGCTAGGCTTGGTTCAAAAATCAGCTTGTGACGTATGGTACGTCAAGCTGCTAAGTATGATGTTAAAAGCGCCTGAGCTCCAACCTATAACTTTAGCTTTCAAATCTTTCATTTACGGTTATGTGTGATTTCACGTTTAACAGAGACAAACATTTTAAGTATTTGTACTTTAAATAGTCTAAATTAGTTAACTATATATTTTCATAAAGTTTGTGATATAAAATTATTGTTCAAAGCCTTTGTATTTTAATAAGCCTTCTCTAAAATCAATGCATGTGAGTTGTGCTTCCATCTTCCGAGTTCTTTTGAACTATGTTTATATGTTCGTGGCCAATCCTTTCGACAATGAGATCTCGGAAACTACAGGCTCTACAAAGATGACGTTTTCACTGATCGATTTGAAATTTTGCGTAGATTGTCCAGTTCTAATTGAATATTTAAAAATCATGGCCATTGTTTCTTTATTACATTTTTTGGGGAACGTTGGAAGCGTTGAAATTAAAATAAAAACTAAAGCATCATATCCTATGCGTTATACATTCCAACACCAGAATGTTGTATATTGGGGTTGTATATGTCTCAGACGTTTGTTCCATGGCCAAATAATAGTGAAAAAGGAAGGATAACCATTTCTCGAGTCTTAAGATAAATCTTTTTTTTTTTTTTTTGAGTGTTTTTCCCAATGAACACCATATATAACTAACATTATAATTAATTGTATATGTAATGTATTTGCTTATTACATACTGCATGCAAAATGAAAGAAAACACTGGTCATACGTGAATTAGAAACTCCAACCGGAAGTAGGCACAAATCTTGCAAACGGTGCGAGACATTGAAAAAAAATCGAAAAAATTTCCCCTTTATGATACCCCTTGTTGATTTTTTTTTAATCAAGATGTCTTTCACTTGTGTGTGTAAAGAGACATGTACATATGTTGTGAGGAATGAGAAGGAGATTTATGCTCATATGCAAATGATGCGCTGTGTAGAGAGCGCAGGTTCAGCTAGTTTATTTTTAAAATGCTGAATACAAGAATTACCTTAAAAACTATTAATTAAAATAAAAGTAAAGGAAACATGTATTTCAGTTTTTTCGAAAATTCCGCTTGTTGAAGGGGAACAGGCAATATATACGATTATATGGAAGAGTGAAAGAGATCACTGGAAACTTAGGCCATATTAATGTGTGTAGAAGAGTGATATTTGGATAGAAAACTCCTTTTATTACGAGATAAATGAATAATAAAGATTTTTTCTTTTAATATATATGCAAAGGGAGATAAAGATTGAAAAGTGCTTCAAATGTTCTCCCAGAATACAGCATCACATAAATGCCTGAAGAAAAAGAAGCAGACACGTTTTCCAACGTTTTTTAAAATTTACATTTTAAGAGACAGAGGCATTTTTCTTATTTTTTTTAAATGCACATTGATGTTCTCCGTTATTTGTGATCGCATCATTGGAAAATAACTGTAAACTTTGAAATTAATTTTGAAACAAAGTATCTACCTCATGCTAGGTTTCAACCATTACTTAGGCTACGGAAGCATTTCTCGTAGCAAAAATCGTATCATCGATATCCTACCGTGTAAAGTAGCAAACGCTATAGCATTTCCCTTGCCATGGCATATCCTATGTCATTTCTTGTCGATAGAACCTGCTCTATTTCATAGCATTTTCTGCAGCATTTCTGGTCCGATTGCAGCGCCGTGGTGTGTTAGAAGGAAGCGAAAGATTTTGTGCCAAATATCCATGCTCTTTGTTTTGTGTGGGAAATTGAATGCTCTTTGCCTACATATTTCTGTGTAGTTTTCGTTTTTTCTAATATAATAGGCGAGAACTGTTGTTACAACCACTATAGCTTTAGCTACCTCACGCTTTAGTTTCTGACCCATAATAGCGCTTTTCTCCAGTGATTTGTTTGCTACGTCACGACAACATGCTTATCAAAATGCTACCGTGTAAAAGCATCATGTACTTTTGATGCCATAGAATATTATACAAGATTTTTAGCAGCATATCTGCTACGAGAAATGCTTCCATCTAAAACTAGCCTTAGATTATAGAGCGTATCCTAAAGGTGTATGGTGTTCAAAATTAATGCGATAAATACAATATCTCAAGAAGATGGAAATCTGTATTTAAACTCTTCATTACAAATAAGCGGACGCATTTACTAGCATTTTCCATAATTCTGGTTTTAAGGGGGGCAAAAATTACAATTGCTATATTTTTCTCGGCACATTCGTATAGACGTTGTTTATTGATTGTGATTACATCACGGAAAGCAACTTACCCATTAGAAATGAATCTTTAAACATAACTACTATCTCAAGGTTTATCATGTTAGATTGACTAACGAACGTATCGCTACGAGGTAGAAGAGTTCAAAACATACGAGGGAAATAGAGTATTTTATGGGTTTTTATAGTTGCACTTTCATTGAAATGCATATCCTAAGGGGAAAGTAGTTCAAATATTTCCATAAACCCATTCTCCTCGTGAAAAGAACGGATATTTAAGCTAGTTTCCTTATTAAGAGTTAGAAACCCAAGTGTGTCTGTTACATGATATTTAGTTTTACGTTTTCATTCATCAAAACAACACACACACACACACATATATATATATATATATATATATATATATATATATATATATATATATATATATATATATATATATATATATATATATATATATATATATATGAATGTGTAAGTGTATGTATTAATTCAGTATTAATTCAAAATGTTAAACTGAAATATATCTCAATCGTTTAAAAGCGTATTCTTTTCCACTGTTACTATTTATAGAATCTTCTTGTTCACCTGAACTATAGGTTGGTAAACAACATGGAAATTTTAAAAATTTTCTCTTGCTTGGGAGAACTGTTTAACAGACAAATAAAAATGTAACTTCATTAAGCAAATATAGCTACAAAGTTCAAAAGAAAACAAAGCCATAAAAAAAACTTCGTATCTTTTGTATAGACATTCTTTATGATTTAGTATGTTTTTCATTCGACAGTTAAAACTCAATCTATAACACCTTGCTATGGCTTCGCTCATTACAACTTAGAGCAATCAAACCTAGAAAGTAGTGAAGAATGTTTATTCCCGATGTAGACGATTCTTTTGGCATGAAGCAGATGTTTCTTGGTGTAAATTATGTCATGATTTTTTTTTTTTTGGCATACTATCATCTTTTGGCATACTATCAACCCTTAATATCTTCTTCCTTTACCTTAGTTTTTCAATAAAAATTACATTTTCGTATTTTTCACTTACCTTACCATTCAATATAGAGTATCTACTGCACTCGATTTGATAGTACCTGGTTCAATATGCAACTCCAGCCACAAACCTTGATGCAACTGCGCCACCAAGTGAAAACGCCACTTCCCACGATGACATCCGAAACTTGTCGTTCGCTCCATGTCAGATTTTAAGCTTGCATTCAAACTAGAGCAGACTATACAACGTAATGAAATGGTATTATCAAACATGCTCCATGTTCTGCCCTTTGGTGTAGATCCTATGCACATGGCCATACACATTTTATAACATATACAACGAATTATAAGATTTATCTCACGTGACATTCACTATCTTCAACGGAACTCACATTCACTCGTTCACACTGACCTCATTGAGGATCGAACTCGTCAGAACTCGTGATCTTTGTTTTAGTTTTACTTTCCGATAGTCGACATAGAATACATAACGCTGGGGAACAATTGCTTAAAAGTTTTATGTTGCATGAGATTTTTCAGCTTTTTGTATACGATTTTTGCTCACTGATTTGAAATCTGAAATCCGTTTCTCTATGCATACTATAGTTTCCATGCAATTTAAAACTTGCGTGTTTTATAGGCAAGGAAATCGTCCATTTTACTTTGCATTTATTTTCACTTAAATCTACTCTAACTACAGAGCACATTCACAATATTAATTTTTTTCTAGTATGTTCTTTGTTTCAAACTACAACATGGCTTCTTTAAATAGACAGAATTGAGTATATAAACCTGATGACTTTTGTTATGTATGTTGCTGCTACACACTTCCCCGCCAAAGACAGAATATAACATCGTTTGTTAGGCGTTCCTACAATACGTATTTCTAAGTTTCCATTGGCGACCAGGACAAAAAATAGGCTCCTCATATCGTGTGTCTTAATATTGAGGAAATGCTGCGTGATTGGATAAAAGGAAACGTCTTTCGGAGTTCCCAAAGTTTGGCGAAATTCCCATGGTTTGGCGAGAAACGAAAGACCTTCTAAGTGACTTTTTTTTTTTTTTTTTTTTTTTTTGGCCTATGGTCAATGCGAAGGGCACGAAGGAAAACCGGATTCTATTTTGTATCCGAGTAATTCCCTCATCAATTCGTCCGATCCCGCACTCGGATGAATCCCTGGTTTGTTTTTAATGGTTTCCGGTCTTCCGAAGATGAAGAAAGTGAAAGGCAGGGAGATCTCAGGGCTTGTGATAAGGTGTGTGAAGAAACGGCTGTGGAATCCTAAGATTCATCTGACCAAGGGCGCCGATTTATCTGTAAATTAGGGGGAGGCATTCAGATGCAGAAGGTATATACATGAAGATTTTAAAAGAAATCGCACTCAAATTATGCCAAATATTGTATATTCATAAATATACAATAAAGGAGGCCCACATGAGCTTTGGGGGGGCGATCCCCCTCGGTTCCCCCAAGATCGGCGCCCTTGCATCTGACACTAAGCAGTCATCTACACCTCAGCAGTTCAGCCTGAATTGAATGACTTCGTCTCCCTAAAAAAAAAACTGCTGAGCAATTAGCTTCTAGACTGTGAGAAAAGATCTGTTGCATTATTTGACACGAGTGTCTTATTTCTGAAAAGGAAAAAAGGGGTTTTGTAGACTACTTTTCAAAAATATACAACTTTTTTTACTGCCGTGATATCCCAAGTCTTCCAACTGAATTAGGCATTTTCTCATAGTCCAACAGAATAGAGGTTATTTATCGAAAGTTCGAAACGCAGTTTCAAGTGTGATATTTTCCACAATGGCAATGCATATGGATCGGCTCCAATTGGTCATTTGGTGCATTTGCGACATAATAATATTAACGTGTGATTGACTTGCTCGAGTACGAGGAACATAACTGAATTATTTGTATTGATCTAAAAATGGTCAATTTTATGCTTGGACAACAAAAATATTTCACGAAGTATCCTTCTATCTATGTATGTGGGACAGCCGAGCTCGAGAGCAGCATTGGACACAAAAAGAATGGCCTACCTGTAACACTCTGAAAGTAGGAAATCCAGACATTGTGAATGACTCAATTGTCAGCCGAGATAGGATCATTTTCCCGCATTCCACATAAAGCTTGGCTTGACGAAACAGTTCGTGAAAGCACTAAATGCTGATGGTGACTGCTTTCAGTATCTAATTTCTAAATTTCTTGCTCTCTCTTACTTGAAGATTAAAGCAAGTGTGCTCGATGGATCTCAAATTCGTGTTCTTTTGCGTGATGAGGAATTGGCCAAGATGAATTACATGGAGGATGCAGAGTGGCTCCCTTTCGTGGAAGTTATAGAAAAAAACTTTCTAGGCAAGAAAAAGTCTGATAACTATGAAGTGCTGGTTAAGAGAACGTTATCGGCTTTTCGGGATCTTTGGTGCAATATGAGTGTGAAGATTGATTTCCTATACAGTCACTTTGATCAATTCCCTGAGAACTTAAGAGATGAACACAGAAAGCGTTTCCATCAAGACCTGAAGATCTTGGAAGAGCGTTATCAAGAGTGATGGGACCAGAATATGTTGGCAGATTACTGCAAGATTATCAAACGATAGTACCCTGTGGTTCTCCATAAACGAGAGAGCTACAAGCACAAATTTTTACCTCAATAGAAAGTGTTTGAACTTTCCTTGATTCCATATGCGTTTTTTGTATTACTGTGTCCTGTGTCTAGATACACATGTTATTCTCAAGGAAAAGGCCTCAAATATATTATTTCTATATTAGATGTAAGAGTGTAATTACCACAGACAAATAGTTTGGAATTGAAATATATCTCATCTGTAATGCATATTTATGAACTATAATGATCAATATCATCATTTTTCTAATACATGTGGTATTTATGTAGATCAATGTGTCATTCTCAAATAAATGCCTTAAATTTACATATGTATACTACTACTTTGTGTTTGTACGTAATACCACTGAAATGTGGCATAGTTCCAATTTTCAATGTATATTCTTTAAGTTTTCAAGGATTAATATCACCTTTCTGTAATAGACGTGGTTCGTATTCAGACATATATATTAATTTCTGCGTAAATACTTATATTCATAGTGGGTGCATATTATTGTCCGGTAACAAATGCGTTTATTTTTCGTATTTTCAATATATATTTTGCATATTATAATCAGGGTTGATATGTTTAAAACAAGTGTTTAAAACATGTTTAAAACGAGGGCTGTTGTTTTATTCAGTTTGTTTTAAACGTTTTAAACAAATTGTTTTAAACGTGTTTTTTTTTCGATGCTGGTTGGACATGTTTAAAACGACTAAAATATCGGATTGAAGAAGCTAATTTAATTTTCTAACAAACAATCCATCCTCCGCAGGATTTGTGCATGGAGAAAATTACAAGCAGAGTTATATTCTTATTATAACAGCAATTACTGACCGAAATTCTGCACATCAGTGTGCGTATAACTAAACCAACAGAAATTCAAGTGAAGTATTTGAATATTTCTTAATTTCCAAGAATAACGGAGGTTAAACACACTGTAAGATCCAAATCCACAAATTTAAAACTTGGGTATTTTTTGATCACTATTATTTCCATAATAATGACAGTTCTCACGTCATAAGCTAAAAGAAATGCTCTGACAAATACAATACAACTCATAGAAAAGAGCAGTGACTAGCCTACAAGGAGCAAATGACATTTTAACTAAACAGTTTTCAAGATACATCTCTATCTGCAACATGGGTAGCTAATAATGATTAGTGTCTACGGCATAACAACACAATTAACTCTAGACACCCGCCAGGGATTTTAACAAAATGGCAGACTCTCACTTTCGGGGCTCAGGTGACCCCCCTAATTATCACAGAGTCATGAGTTATACACCATTGGAAAGCTTATAGACCACAAATTCCAACGAGGTCACATTCGTGAAATTCCCGCCGTATTCGTAGAACAAGAGCAGACATAAAAAATCATTAAAAATATGAAAATATTGACTTTGCGGGGCCCTGGCAGCCACCCTACGCTGACAAAATGATGCTAATGAGGCCACATACTTGTGACAATAATATAAGAAATGGTAGCCATTGCTACCATTGCGTAATGAATTCGTTTTATGTAGGAAATATTTTTTAAAATAAAATATGCGTAGAAAACATTCATTGAATTAGACATTCTCTCCCCTCCCCCACTATAGTACCATGTCCATATGCAAATCATTTTTGCTCCACACATCATGTATACGAACAAGAATTATGCTTCTAGACCACTTCAGTGAAATATATCTTGTGTTATATGGGACCGTCCCGAAAATAAATGTAAATTGTCCAAATTTGACCCCCTCTTCCTCTATAAACAACAAGTACACATACAGGTTAGGCCACCTAAACACTACAGGATAGATCCTAGGAAATCTCTCACGATTTGTCCTAAAGTCAAAATCTCAACCATCAAGACCTGAAGATCTTGGAAGAGCGTTATCAAGAGTGATGGGACCAGAATATGATCCTATGAACGATCCTATGAGATTTCTCTTGTTTAGAGCACGCTCTATTTCAGAAAGAAAATTCGTAAAATTTCGCTTTAAGCGACATCAGGTGAGTGAAAGTGAAAACAAAACAAATGAAAACACAACTGATGAAGTATCTTCTGATCGTGCAGGTTTACTTTAGGTGTACCACTCGAAATAACTTGAAAAATTATAATTTGTCACTGTTTCCTAAATGATTTGCGTTAAACGACATGAAAATATCTCACATAGCATAGATAAAATTCAAGGGGGCCATCAAAAGCAATTGGTGATAAATTACAATCATTTTACGGTTTGCGTACAAATGCAGGGTCCGGATGTATAGTTTAAAAACTATAGTGCAAATAACGCAAACCAAGTTGTGCTAGGTGGCCTCTGGATAGCACGAATGCTATCTAACCGAGTCCGTGCAGGGCTAAGCGGGGGCCTGATCGTCAGCCAGGGGTTGCGGGCGAAGGATGCAGCGGCGTCAGCGAAGGTAGTGAAAACGAGTGGGTTTTTGCAATGATACGAGTTTGAATAGCACTTGTCATAGTATCGTGATAGTAGCGCTCCACTTGTAAACATAAATTATAGCTTCTGTAAGCTGTGCAGAAATACACCGGTAGTGGAAAATAGTATCACCGGTCTTCTTTCATATGCACTCACTTAGGTAAATGTTTCGCAGAAGGGGTCCAGAAGTAGGCAAAATATACAAAATTTAGAGGAGAAATGAAAGATGCAAATACTTAGACCTAACACAACCTAACCAAATCCAACTTAATGAAATTAACTAACTTAAACTAACCTAATATTAATACAAGTAAGGGCATTACTGCTGTATCGCCGGACCAAATTGAAAATCGAAAAAATGGACCTAAATATACTGCATTCGGTTATATTTGGTTGGATTCCATTAACTTTCGTTAGATTATGTTATTAGGTATGCGGTTTTACTATACGGATCCATAGTTTAAGTAGTAGTAGGAGTAGCGGTAGTAGTACTAGTACTAGGAACGGGTTAGAAGCCCCGCAGAGGTTGTTTGGGTTCTGTTCTCGACATGAAATTGGCAAATGAAAGACTTGCCAAAATTTTTCTGTACATTTTACAATCTATGGATCCGTATAGTAAAACAAGTGTGCTTCTCCGCGAAATAGTCCATCCGCCTCCACATACTGTGCGGCTTACAAAATCAAAAACAACCAGCAAATACAATCACTTTCTGAACTTTTACTATTTTCCTTACCTGACTTTCACTCACTCTTCCACGAATGGCAAGATAGCCCCCCCACTTTAGAATATTGAAACAATGACTAGGTTATTCGTTTGTACTACGTTTGTACCGTTTGTACCGAAAATATTTTCGTTTGTACCATTTTCCTTATAGGGTTACTTAAGAGGTCGAATGGGGGGGCTATCTTGGCGCCAAGATAGCCCCCCCGTATCACACCACAAAAAATTGGAATACACCATTCGAAAGCAAATCGTTTGTACCGTTTGTACCGAAAAAAGTTTTGTTTGTACCCTGATTGTTCTCCAGAAACAGGGAATGACATTTGGGGGCTATCTTGGCGCCAAGATAGCCCCCCCGTATCACAGCACAAAAAATTGGAATACACCATTCGAAAGCAAATCGTTTGTACCGTTTGTACCGAAAAAGTTTTGTTTGTACCCTGATAGTTTTCGAGAAACAGGGGATGTATTTGGGGCGGGGGGCTATCTTGGCGCCAAGATAGCCCCCCCGTATCACAGCACAAAAAATTGGAATACACCATTCGAAAGCAAATCGTTTGTATCGTTTGTACCGAAAAAAGTTTTGTTTGTACCCTGATAGTTTTCGAGAAACAGGGGATGTATTTGGGGCGGGGGGCTATCTTGGCGCCAAGATAGCCCCCCCCCCGTATCACAGCACAAAAAATTGGAATACACCATTCGAAAGCAAATCGTTTGTACCGTTTGTACCGAAAAAAGTTTTGTTTGTACCCCGATAGTTTTCGAGAAACAGGGGATGACATTTGGGGGGGCTATCTTGGCGCCAAGATAACCCCCCCGTATCACAGCCCAAAAATTTGAAATACACCATTCGAAAGCAAATCGTTTGTACCGTTTGTACCGAAAAAAGTTTTGTTTGTACTCCGATAGTTTTTGAAAAACAGGAAATGACATTTGGGGGGGCTATCTTGGCGCCAAGATAGCCCCCCCGTATCACAGCACAACAATTTGAAATACACCAATCGAAAGCAAATCGTTTGTACCGTTTGTACCGAAAAAAGTTTTGTTTGTACCCTGATAGTTTTCGAGAAACAGGGGATGACATTTGGGGGGCTATCTTGGCGCCAAGATAGCCCCCCCGTATCACAGCACAAAAAATTGGAATACACCATTCGAAAGCAAATCGTTTGTACCGTTTGTACCGAAAAAAAAGTTTTGTTTGTACCCTGATAGTTTTCGAGAAACAGGGGATGATATTTTGGGCAGGGGGCTATCTTGGCGCCAAGATAGCCCCCCCCCCGTATCACACCACAAAAATTTGAAATACACCATTCGAAAGCAAATCGTTTGTACCGTTTGTACCGAAAAAAGTTTTGTTTGTACCCTGATAGTTTTCGAGAAACAGGGGATGATATTTTGGGCGGGGGGCTATCTTGGCGCCAAGATAGCCCCCCCGTATCACAGCACTAAAAATTGGAATACATCATTCGAAAGCAAATCGTTTGTACCGTTTGTACCGAAAAAAGTTTTGTTTGTACCCTGATAGTTTTCGAGAAACAGGGGATGACATTTGGGGGGGCTATCTTGGCGCCAAGATAGCCCCCCCGTATCACAGCACAAAAAATTGGAATACACCATTCGAAAGCAAATCGTTTGTACCGTTTGTACCGAAAAAAGTTTTGTTTGTACCCTGATAGTTTTCGAGAAACAGGGGATGACATTTGGGGGAGCTATCTTGGCGCCAAGATAGCCCTCCCGTATCACAGCACAAAAAATTGGAATACACCATTCGAAAGCAAATCGTTTGTACCGTTTGTACCGAAATAAGTTTTGTTTGTACCCTGATAGTTTTCGAGAAAGAGGGGATGACATTTGGGCGGGCTATCTTGGCGCCAAGATAGCCCCCCCGTATCACACCACAAAAAATTGGAATACACAATTTGAAAGCAAATCGTTTGTACCGTTTGTACCGAAAAAAGTTTTGTTTGTACCCTGATAGTTTTCGCGAAAGAGGGGATGATATTTGTTGCGGGGGGCTATCTTGGCGCCAAGATAGCCCCCCGTACCACAGCACAAAAAATTGGAATACACCATTCGAAAGCAAATCGTTTGTACCGTTTGTACCGTTTGTGCCGAAAAAAGTTTTGTTTGTTCCTTGATAGTTCTCGAGAAACAGGGGATGAAATTTGGGGGCTATCTTGTACGCAAGATAGGCCCCCTAATGTGTACTTTTTCCATGTCCATTAATAAGTATCATATGTTTATCCATGTGAATTAATGTGTATTTAGAATTCTGGTTCTGCATATCAAAATAAAAAAAATGAATTTTTGAGTAATAACTCAACGTTAGAATTGAATCGGCGAGTGGGAAAACAGTGTGAGTCCAAAATAAACCATTTTGAAGTAATGGCAAAAATAACACTAAAGATGTAGAACTACAAGTTGTAATGAAGAGCAGTGCAATTTGCAAGACCTTGCACCTTATAACAGAATGCTATAATGTCGACTGTACATTTGTGCATTAACTAACGAAAGTTATTTTTACAAATATCTCAAAATGCGTTTTGTGGACTATAGTAGTTTTCCAGTCACCGATTCAATTAAATTTTCTCTATTTCTGCCCTTTTCCTTAAGTAAATACTTATTATTCAGCAATGGCCTATTTGCTTTCGTCTATTGTCTATGAAAGCGACAAACTTCTCGAGCTGTTAATGTGACAGATATAAACAGCTAATTTTTTCAGTTGGTGTAAAGCTGAAACGTGGAAGGACGCAGTTTAGGTGAGCAAACATTTCATCTTTTAGTTTTTTTTTTTTTTTTTTTTTTTTTTTTTTTTTTTTTTTTTTTTTTGTTTAAGATTATTTCTGTAAATACAGTTTCTTTCTGAATTTGTACACACTTCGTTATGCTTTTTACGGTATTTATTTACGGAAAAGGGCACAAATAGATTAAATTTAATTGAATCGTTGAGCGGAAAAACACTACTAGTGCACAAAACGCATTTTGAGATGTTTGAAGAAAGAACTTTCGTTTGTTAATGCCACAAATGTACAGTCGACATTATAGCATTCTGTTATAACGTGCGAGGTCTTCCAAATTGTACTGCTCTTCATTACAACTTGTAGTTCTACATCTTTAGTGTTATTTTCGCCTTTAACTCAAAATGGCTTATTTTGAACTTACACTGTTTTCCCACTCGCCGATTCAGTTTTAACGTTGCGTTATTCCCAATAAGTCCTTCTTTTCATTTGGATATGTACATCAAGAGATCTAAATTCACATAAATTCACATGAATAGACATATAATACTTATTAATGGGCATGGAAAAAGTACATATTAGAGGGCCAATCTTGCGTAGAAGATAGCCTCCCAAACGCCATCCACTCTTTCTTGAAAATTATCAGGGTACAAACAAAACTTTTTTCGGTACAAACGGTACAAACGATTTGCTTTCGAATGGTGTAATCCAATTTTTTGTCCTGTTATACGGGGGAGCTATCTTGGCGCCAAGATAGCCCCCCAAATGTCATCCCCTGTTTTTCGAAAACTATCGGGGCACAAACAAAACTTTTTTCGGTACAAACGGTACAAACGATTTGCTTTCGAATGGTGTATTTCAAATTTTTGTGCTGTGATACGGGGGAGCTATCTTGGCGCCAAGATAGCCCCCGCCCAAAATATCATCCCCTGTTTCTCGAAAACTATCAGGGTACAAACAAAACTTTTTTCGGTACAAACGGTACAAACGATTTGCTTTCGAATGGTGTATTTCAAATTTTTGTGCTGTGATACGGGGGGGCTATCTTGGCGCCAAGATAGCCCCCCCAAATGTCATCCCCTGTTTCTCGAAAACTATCAGGGTACAAACAAAACTTTTTTCGGTACAAACGGTACAAACGATTTGCTTTCGAATGGTGTATTCCAATTTTTTGTGGTGTGATACGGGGGGGCTATCTTGGCGCCAAGATAGCCCCCCCAAATGTCATTTCCTGTTTTTCGAAAACTATCGGGGTACAAACAAAACTCTTTTCGGTACAAACGGTACAAACGATATGCTTTCGAATGGTGTATTCCAATTTTTTGTGCTGTGATACCGGGGGGCTATCTTGGCGCCAAGATAGCCCCCCCAGTTGACCTCTCAGGTACCCCTATAAGGAAAATGGTACAAACGAAAATATTTTCGGTACAAACGGTACAAACGTAGTACAAACGAATGACCTAGTCATTGTTTCAATTTTTTAAAGTGGGAGGGCTATCTTGCCATACGTCACTCTTCCTCATAAACTTAAATAAATTCACCAATTGACCTGGTAAATTCTCTAAAATTGATCTGACGATACAGCAGTTAACCCGAAGGAAAAGAAATTCTATCACTTTTTGAAAATTATGCTGGACCATATACTAATATAATCTAACATAACCTAACCTAACCGTAACTAACATGAACCAACGTAAACTAAACTAATGTGAATAGGAACTACCGAAATTGTAACATTTCTTAGAAAAATTACTGGACCCTTTCTTCTAAACATTATCCCTCACACACTTTATCCGTCGTTGAAACATTTATAATGATTTTATACTAGTAACCCTACAGTTCCAAACATAAAATATAGGCGTATTACTTTGTATTTAATTCCGTTGCTTGCAGAAATTTGTTTCTTATAAATATGTCTTTTCATGCAAAGTATTGAATTGTACTTGTAAATCTAAAATGTGGTGCGCCAAAAGTATACCTACCTTTTATGCTTTTTCTTTAAAAGAGATATCCAATTTAACAATATAGCTAACTAACTAACTAACTAACTCTATGGCCTATGGAACCCGGAGGTTCAATGCCGCGCTCACAAAAGCTCTCCACTGACTTCTATCCTTAGCTAACTGCATCCAGTTTCTACTTTGTATTCCAATCTCTGCGAGATCCATCTTAATATTGTCCTCCCATCTACGCCTAGGTCTTCCTAATGGTCGTTTTCCGATTGGTCTTCCAGTTAAGACTTTGAAAGCGTTTCTACTTTCTTCCATTCTAGCTACATGACCCGCCCACCTAAGCCTCCTAGACTTTACGGTTCTAACAATGTTGGGTAAACCATATAAATTATGTAGTTCCTCGTTATGAAGTTTCCGCCATTCCCCATTCCCGTTCCTCTTAGGTCCGAATATTCGTCTTAGGATCTTGTTCTCAAATACTTTCAGTCTATGTTCTTCCCTCAGAGTAAGTGACCATGTTTCGCAGCCATACAGAACAACAGGCATGATTATCGTTTTGTATATTTTGAGCTTCAAATTCCTCGACAGGATTCGCGACGACAAAAGATTTTGAACCGAATAGTAACACGAATTCCCTGCTTTTAGTCGACATTTAATTTCTTCGTGAATATGATTTTCCTCTGTTAATATTGATCCTAGATATTTGAAACTATCCACTTTATCAAAAGTATTATTTAATATCTTAACGCATCCATAATTTGCTGTATTACGGTCCCGACGCACTTCCATGTATTTAGTTTTCTCTGCATTTACTTCTAAACCCATGTCCCTGCAAGCGTTTAATAAGGTCCCTGCATTTCTTTCTACTGTTCTCCTATCATCCCCTATTAAATTTACATCATCAGCATATGCCATAACCTGGTGAATACCGTTCAACTCTAGGCCCTGGTTGCTATCTTTGATTTTCCTTATAGCGTATTCCAGAACGAAGTTAAATAATAATGGCGACAATGCATCTCCTTGTTTCAGGCCATTTTCGACGTGAAAGCTCGTGGACAAAAATTTTCCTACCCGGACTTTACTTTGGGATTCATTTAAACATATCTTAATTAATCTAATTAGCTTTCTCGGTATTCCTAGTTCTGTAAGAACATTGTATAATGTTTCTCTCCTAACCGAGTCGTACGCCTTTCTAAAATCAATAAATAGTTGATGTACCGGGGTATTGTATTCCCACTTTTTTTCGAGTATTTGGCGAATGGTAAATATTTGGTCGATTTCGTCTAAATCCGCACTGATAATCTCCAATAATTTCATCTGCGTATGGGGTCAGTCTTGCTAATATTTTAGAATATTTGAATATTTAACAATATAGCGCCTGGTATTAATATCAGTGGGATGTGCAATGTAATTAGCATAGTAATTCATCAATCTTGTACTTTTATTAAATAGAACTATTTCACAATGTTGATGAACATTATTCGGTCAGAGAGGAAAACTCTTCACGTGTATGGATCTCCTAAGGGTTGTGTCGTAAGATTTTTCCGAAGATAAATCCTAAGATATTTCCTAGGATTGATCTCGTAGTGTATAGCCCGACTAACTGCAGGAAGTCAACTAACCGTCCAACTGAGGATCTCATTCCGTACCGGTTTGGTTGTACGATACAAGTTTCCTACTTCCTAATAAAAATGAAAGGCATTAAGAAATGAGTTTTCCCCAAACGAAAATATTTGCACCTCGTACATGTAGTTATCAACCCGTATACTTAACTCAGTACAATAAACTTCATTACCTTAATCGCAGACCGATTTGAGAATAATCCTCCGAGAAGAAAGAGGTATTTACATGAAATGATTACTGTTTTTGGTTTGTTATTCTTCGCATGCAATAGTAAACATCAACTGTACATACGGAGTGAGTTTGCAAAAATTAATTCGTTAATTACAAATTTTATTTTCGATGACCACATGGAGTCACTTGTAAAACTGAACAACCAAACCGCTGGAAGGGACAAACTTGTTCGGTAAGGTGAAACGTCCATAGTATTACAGGTTAATTAATTTATTTTTCACTTAACACTTGCTCGTGTGGTGTTTTACTATACGAGAGTAAATCTCGTATTGACTCAAATATCTGAATAAATTTGTTTCATTTTGCGTTAAGTTTTGAAATTCATGAGAGGTAATTTATTTTGTTCTTAATGATGCTAATATTATCGGCAGGAAAATTATATTTCTGTGAGTAATCGGGAACCGGTGTTTTAACATTACATTCAAAGATAGAGGAGGATGTAGTCTAGAAATTAAGTTTATCTCATCACAAGATGAAAGAAGACTTATTGAAATAATCTGTCAGATTCGAAACAAAGTTTTACTTTTCTTGCTTCAAATGAATACCTAAGACATACTGCAGTCTTAATTCTCCTGAAAAAAATAGTAAATTTGCGAGAGTAAATGGTATAAATTTCGAAGGCAATTATTCTTTGGTGGAATGTTTCATTTTATTCAATGATACTTCGGAAAGAAAATTATTTCAATTATAAAGGAAATATATCTATTATTTCCATTGTTTCTCAACATATATACCTTTTTAGATTTTGTTTTTTGTATTGCAAATTGTTAAAGAAATTAATATTTCCTTAGCAATTTGTAAATTATTATCGCATTTTCAGAAGTGCAGGAAATAATATATTTCGCTGTTTTATGTTGATATAAAATAATTAAAATAACTGTGCAGGGTTAATTTTGGCATAACACTAAAAATAATTGTTCATAAAATATAATTTTTTTACTTATTCCCCCTGAAAGATTTGTGCTAGGCGACATGAAAATATCTCACCTGACATGGATAAAATTCAAGAGGGCATTACTGGGTTTATGTTTAGCAGAAAGGGTCCAAAAGCATAATTTACGAGAGAAATGAATAATGCAAGTTCGTAGACCTAACGTAACGTAACCTAAACTAACCTAATTTTAGTAGAAATAAGCGAAATTCTATCATTTTTTGGAAATTTATGCTGGACTCGTACATTAACATAATGTAACATACACTAATCTAACCTAAAGTATCTTCTATATTTTTGATGATTTAGGCTAGATTAGGTGCGTCAACGGTGGTAGGTATGCGCATAAACGAGGATAGTGGAAAAATGCTTTATATGTCAGAAAATGCATGGTTTATGTGCTGCATAACTTTTGGGGGAGATACTAAATGCCATCCAAGAAAGTACCAGAACCTACTAAATTAGGTTAGATGTTCCTCTTTTCTGTAGTTTCAATTCGTTTCTATGCTTGCGATAAACTGTTCGCCTGTTTAGTAGACTATGCCTTTTACACAATTTTAACGACTGGCACTCCTTATTTTTGTACAACTCGATAAAACTCAAACACGATACGTGACAATCTGTCATTTACACACCATTTCCACACTGCCTTTCTCATAAATCATAACAAGTGTACCTCTCCGCCAAATAGTCTCTTCCGACTCCAGATATAATGCCGCTTACAACATCAAAAACAACTAACAACAAGTAGGCCTATTTTCTTAATTTCCACTATTCCTCTTACCAGACTTTCATTAACACTTTCTCACAGACCCCCAAAAAAAGAAAAAAAAAATCTCCAATTCATCTAAAATTGATCCAGTGATACAGCAGTTAACTCTTCAAGAGGGCAGCAGAAGTAATTATTCAAAAATTACATTTTTTTTCAGATTTGAGTATAAACACGGCTTCCGGATGTATGACATAAAAACTACAGTGCCAAAAGCACGTATGCTAGGTGGCCACTAAAAAGCTCGAATGCTATCTAACCGAGTCAGAACAGGACAAAGCTGGTAGGGATGCGTTCGAAGGGAGCAGGCAGGTCAGCAGCTCACTTAGGCGAGAGTAGTGACAAAAAATTGGGTTTTAGCAATGATACGAATTCAATAGCATTTGTCATGGTTTCATACTAGTAACGCCCCATTTGTAAACATAAAATACAGCTTCTGTACGCTGTGCAGAAATACACCGCCGCTAGAAACTAGCATCTATTAGAATCATCATTCATATCCATTTACTTATTTTATCCATCGTAAAGCACTTGTAATGATTTTATACTAGTAACCCAACACTTGTAAACCTAAAATACAGCTCTGTTATTTTGTATTTAATTCTGTCGCCTGCAGAAATTTCTTCCTTATAAATGTATTATATGCAGAGTATTCAGTTTTCCAAATGTGATTTTCCAAAATGTGATGTGTAGAGACCGGATGTTAGGCAAAATGCCTATTCTTTAACATTAAAGACATGATCAAAAATAACATTTTAAAGTTTATATAGGGGGTTATACTTTCGATTTAAGCCAATTTTATTTTGCCTATTTTGCCTATTTCGACCTTTACTGCCTAATAATTGGTTTAGTGCCTAATGTTGCCTATTTTATGCATTTTTTCAAAATAAGCCTTCATTGGGAAAATATATAATTTATATAACATAAATAATACATACATATATACGTATATTAGGTGTTTGTAAACACAAGCACGTGGTACGTTACAATATATACACAGGGTGAACTTCAAAGATGTGCACATCCGAGGTGATTAATGCTATCAAAAAAAGACAAAAAAGTTCTTTTGTAGTTTGTCGAATTCCGGGTCGTGTGCGAGCGGTAGTGATGCCAACTTGGAATCGAAAATCGAATCTTGACAATTGGAATGGAATAGACAGATGTACACATACATTAGGAGGTGATTCGTGACATGAAAAGAAGACAAAATGTCCTGTTGCATGTGGAATTCTGAGTCGTGCACGAGAGACAGGGGTGCCAACTTGGAATCGAAAATCGAATCCTGACTATTGGGGCGGAACAGATAGATGTTCACATACGTTGGGAGGTGATTCGTGACGTGAAAAGAAGACAAAAAGTCCTCTTGAATGTCACGAATCACCTCCCAAAGTACGTGCACACCTTTATGTCTCGCTCCAATTGTCAGGATTCGATTTTCGATTCCAAGTTGCCTTCCCCCCCTCCCCGTCACTCGTATACGACGCGGAATTCCATAACATGCAAGAGGACTTTTTGTATTCTTTTGATGTCACGAATCACCTCCCGAAGTATGTGCACATCTTCCAGTTTCACCCAGTATATATGGAATCCATAACAAGCTTCGTTTTTATATATACTATAAAAGAAGATATTGACAAAGAAGTATGTTTCTATATTCTTTGAGCATTATTTATGACTTGAATCTATTTTTTAATGGTATTGAGTATTTATCTTCATTATTTCGAGCTACATTTAAGTGCCTATTTTACTGCCTGTTTTTTAAATTTTTAGTGCCTATTTGCCTGCTTATTTTCTAGGTTTTTAGTGCCTAAACATCCGGTCTCTAGTGATGTGCCAAAACTACACTAGCACCAAAATAACATCTTTGGTGTACGTATTACAAATAAAAAATATAATAAAAAGCAACGCAATGGAAAAGGTATTATGTGCCGCAAAGTAGGTCCAACGAAATGGAACCTAAACGAAGCTAAACTAACCTGCCTTAACATACCGGTATTGGACTTAGTCTGAAGCACAAATAAATAAATAAAAGCTTTTTCCCTGCTAACTTTTAGTGACTGTACGTAGCTTCTCAATGCCGATTGGGCACATAGTTCAAAACTCAAAATCTTACATTGTGCCTCCAGCTGCTGGTCTTTAGGACATCATTTCAGTTCGAAATATTTCAGTCCTTTTGGGCACCGTGTTCACTGGCTTATGTCATACCTGCGCGTGAACACGGTCTGATAGAGAACTGAAATATTGCGAAGTGAATTTATGTCCTAAAGAAAATCAGCTGCTGGATGGGAAGAGTAAGTACAAGGGAAGATTTTGAGGAACGTACTTTTCCTTCTCATTTCTATTTTTGTTGCAGAGTTGAAAAATACTGTTTCTGCGATTGTGATTAGAAAATCTTAGAAGAAAAAAGGGAGGGAAAAAAATAGACATGGTTGGATATGCGGGCATTCGTGCCGGAGTTGATCATTCGTGTGACGGACGTTCAAGGAGTCTCATTGAATAATACAAAAAGTACATTGGAATAAAATTAGAGGTATATTTTTGATTGAAATGAAAATGGCAATATTTTTTAGAGTCTGCAATTAATACAAATTATCGAATAGTCATTAGTAGTTGGCGAAAGATTGATGGTGTAGAGATATTGTCACTCTGAACAAGAAATTCAATGAAAATGAACAGCTTTAAAATTTTGTTTTTCCAAATTACGATTACTGCATTTTCATATTTTTCGCTTTCAGTACCCTTCGTATCATTTATGTATTTCCTAGACGGGATATTAGGTAATGTATTCTTTTCTGTTTTGAAACACTAATGTGATTCACTAGGTGACCATGTTTGAAACATAACGTAGATTGTGTACTATAGAGTAAAATTTACAAAATGACTTGCTGGTCCGTTACATTTTCACTACAGCTAAAAAAGTTTGGGTTGGATTGTGTTAGGTATCTATTGCTTTAAGCCTTGTATTTTCAGAGTTCTTTCCACATCAGAATTACATTCTTATTCCTGTGTCACATCTGTTATAAAGCTTTTTTCTTTTTTTAAATAAAATCTCCGTAACTTTTTTTTTTTTATCGTCAACTCATTCCTGTCCTTTATTAATAGCGTAATTATTACATAATTTATCAGCACGATGTATTACCTTGTAATTGAATGTGTCAAATTATGCAAATAGCGCTATAAGGAATTTTTGAAAGAAATGGATCAGTATGTTTTTATAATACTTTCAGTGTTCATACGTACATAGTACGAACCCATTGCTTTAAAACTGTGAAGTGAAAAAAATACAGTGAATTTATAGAAATCACCTCTTGGTCCATGTTCCGTTAAGGGGGTCCAAAACTACACGACCTCTTAAGCTAACCTAACCTAATAGAACGTTATATCACGTAATCAAACGAAAATCAATAGAAAGAAGTGATGTCAAAGACACTGGACCACCTTAACGGAACATTGGCCCACCTCTTAAGCCGTTGCACAAGTTAGGTTAGGTTAGGCTGTTGCACAGTCACTTGAGTGAAACTTGTTCGTTTGAATTACTTATTTTATGACGTGCATGAAGTTGGGTCATTTCATGTCAAGTGGACCAATGGTCCCCACTTCATCTCCGATTTGTTTCAAATTTTGCACAAATGTTACCTGACATCAACAATGAAGAATGGTCAAATTTGAGTTGAAGATCTGTATTGGTTGCGGTAGTAGGGCGTTTTCAAAATGGCTCCTGTCTCAGCAACAGCGAGTAACAAAAGTCTTCTCCCATTTTGAAGTGCTTGCCATTTTGAACTGGAAGCTCTGATAACCTTCAAAATTTGTTTCCTAGGAGAACTTTTACAGTAGATGAAGGTCAGTTGGTCACAACTTCTCTTGGGGGTTCAGAACTTGTACAATAAATTAACAAAGTTGGCTACCACGTTTCATGTGAAGTGTGCACGTTTCATGTGTACCATATTTAGACCCCCATAAAGTTGGAAAGAGTCAAGTCAGTAGATTGATATTTGAAAGACAGAAACCGTAACATACGTACTTTAGAATAGATAAAACATTTAGCCTTTAGCGCATGTGGTTTAAATGATATGTGGTCTTAGAAATGAGAAAAAATGAAAGTATGCGAAAAATGGACCTTTTTGGTACCCAAAAATAACTTACAACCATTCAAAAACCAAACAAGGTGTTGCCAACCTTGCACTAACTTGTAACCATAACCAATGCAAAGAGCATGTCTTGATATAGTTAGGAATGAATTTTGGTGTTGGTGCCTTGTTTGGTTTTTGAATGGTTGTAAGTTATATTCTAGGTCAGTTCACAAAATCACCACAGACTTAATTTCTATAGTATATCTATGCAAGTAGTAATTTTATTAAACATTTGCTCTTTGTTATCAAGTTCCATTAAGAAATTTTCCTTTACAGATAATATGGCCACATCAAGAGATGTTGGTCTACCAGATTGTACTATATATTCGAAAACGAAGGCTACTGTATACGTACCACAGAAAAAGTTTTCTAGAAGTTGTGGGTTTAAAATGTGAGCAGACTTCATAGAAGAACAGAAATAATTATTACTTATGCGAACAGGGTATGAAGTATTACCAGATGATGTATTTATGTACCTGTTACCAGATGATGTATTTATGTTCACCATGAAAACCTGTTACTGGTTAAACACGAAGACCTGCAACTTCACTGTTGCAACCCGTTCGATTACCATACATCAACAATGTCAAAAAAATCACTACGAGTCATTGATCAGGGTGTCTATCTGTCACGAAAGTCACGGATGTCACGAAATTTAGCTTTTGGGTCACGATTTTTTTTTTTTTTTTTTTTTTTTTTTTTTATCTGTACAAATGTAAATACAGATTAAAAAATTTTGTTCTATAAAACGTCAAAATTCACCAACAGAAATGTTTATGGTCGACTTTAGACACTTATCATATCGCAAGCAAACCACGCTTCTATCGCATGGATGAAAATTTGGCCTAATTCGCTCTTGAAAGTGTTATGAAGTTTTATGATTTGGTAAAGAAAAGGTCACGAAAAAGTCGCGAAATTTCATTTTGGAATGTTAGTAGACACCCTGTTGGTACAAAAGTAGCTGTTATGTTAAAAGAAAGAAGTGGGAAGGATATTAAACTAGGACAGAAGCAGTGTGCAGTTTGTAGGAAAAGGAAACTTGTCAATAGAGAAATCAATTGTAGGATCAGCCAATGATAGAGACATCTGAATTCAATCTACCTGAGTCTCAAAAGAGGAAACTTAATACAAGTCTTGTACAACTTGATATTTCTGGTGATAAGTGCACAGAGACAAATACTGTATGAACCTGCACCGCCAACTGTGACACACCATTTAGGTTGAAGTTCACAGAACTTGGAAACACCTACGTCAGGTCCATATCTCATTTTATAGGCAGTGTACATTTCTTTCAAATTATATACCAAAAGCCATTTTTATTTCTAAACGTTTTGTCCATTAATTCTTACCGGCACACAGTCTTTTTTGCCAAAACATATCCTGCTGAATTCATCTTCCTCATAAAATTGATTCGTTGATACTTTAGAAGGTAATCGTTTTCTATCTTCTTTGCTGGTATTGCAAGAATACCTTGCTGTTGTTTCAAATTTTTAACTGTTTTAGCCATTCGTTTAGAAACTCTAAATACATTTGCTGTTTTCTCTATAGACTATATGGGGTCAGAGTTAGGATTTGAAGTTCCCTTTGTTTGTCAGATGTTGGGGCTTTGGTTGCCAGTTCTTCAAGCAGTTTCTGGTAACCTTCACAATCAATATACTTCTATTGACTTGTGCTGGATCCTCCTCCTACGTTAACGCCAGTAAAGGATGCAATTCGTGACAAATGGCCTTTTGTGCTTCGCTTATTTTCCTCTTGACATATCTATGCAAATCTCTTCTACTTACTCTTCAAGTTTTAGGGGAGAAATATCAAGTCCTACAAGACTTGTGTTAAGTTGGGATTCACGGGTTCAGGTGGATTGAATACAGATGTGTCTTTATCACTGGCTGACCCTACAGCTGATTTCTCTATTGACAAGTTTTCTTTTCGTACAAACTGCACACAGCTTCTGTCCTGATTTAATATCCTTCCCACTTCTTTCTTTTAACGTAACAGCTGTTTTTGTATCAATGATTCGTAGTGTTTTGCATTGTTGATGCATGGTAATCGAACGGGTTGCAACAGTAAAGTTGCAAGTCTTCGTGTTTAACCAGTAACAGGTTTTCATGGTGAAGACATATAAATACATCATCTGGTAGTACTTCATACCCTGTTCGCATTAGTAATAATTATTTCTGTTCTTCTGTGAAGTCTGCACACATTTTAAACTTACAACTTCTAGAAAACTTTTTCTGTGGTACGTATAGCCTTCGTTTTCGAATATATAGTACAATCTGGTAGGCCAACATCTCTTCATGTGGCCATATTATCTGTAAAGGAAAATTTCTTAATGGAACTTGATAACAAAGAGCAAATGTTCAATAAAATTACTACTCACATAGATATACTATAGAAATTAAGTCTGTGGTGATTTTGTGAACTGACCTAGAATATAACTTACAACCATTCAAAAACCAAACAAGACACCAACACTAAAATTCATTCCTAACTATATCAAGACATGCTCTTTGCATCGGCTATGGTTACAAGTTGGTGCAAGGTTGGCAACATGGCCATTTTTGGATACCAAAAAGGTCCATTTTTGGCATACTTTCATTTTTTTCTCATTTCTAAGACCACATATTACTTAAACCATATGCGCTAAAGGCTAAATGTTTTATCTATTCTAAGGTATGTATGTTATGGTTTCAGTCTTTCAAGTATCAATCTACTGACTTGGCTCTTTTCAACTTTATGGGAGTCTAAATATGGTACACATGAAACGTGCACACACTTTTTAGCTAACTTTGTTAATTTATTGTACAAGTTCTGAACCCCCAGGGAAGTTATGACCAACTGACCTTCATCTATTGTAAAAGTTCTCCTACGAAACAAATTTTGAAGATTATCAGAGCTTTCAGTTCAAAATGGCAAGCACTTCAAAATGGGAGAAGACTTTTGCTACTCGTTGTTGTTGAGACAGAAGCCATTTTGAAAACGCCCTACTACCGCAACCAATACAGATCTTCAACTCAAATTTGACCATTCTTCATTGTTCGTGTCAGGTAACATTTGTGCAAAATTTGAAACAAATCGGAGATGATGGAGTAAGAACTTTTTTCAAAACTGGTCCACTTGACGTGGAATGACCCACGACCCAGTTCCATACATTCTTCATAAACTTGTTCATATTTAAATAAATAAATAAATAAATAATAAAAAAAAAAGAACAACAAATTAGTATTCGTTATTTTGGAAAGCGAAATATCGAGACTGTGGCATTCCGTAATATTGCCAATTGTATCAAGTTTTTCAAACAGTCTTAACGCTGCAGCTAAGTCAAAAATGGCATTTCGTGGAATACGAGTGATCTTGTTTCGAAAGTTTAATAAAGCCTTCTTACAGTACGAAAACAATGGAGGTTCAACTACGCAGCTTTACGGTGATGATGTCTGCAGTTTTGCGTTGCGATGTCAATGTGTCTATGTAATTCCATCTTTGGTACTTAGTATCGTGACTGCCAATCCAGTTTGATGAGTATACTAAGAAACAGCAACACGTTTCTTAGAGCTCATCACGGCTCGTTGTGTGACTAACGTACTACCTTAATGTGTGGCTGGTTTTGCTGTTTTGTTTAGATAACTGGAATGGCAGTTGCGTATTTGATTTGAATAATCACCTTATACATATTCGTATATTAGTAACGAATGATACATTGGTCAGATATATAGGAGAATCAGCCAAGAACCAAGTAATTTATTTGTGCTTGATAGTCGATGCCTTACAAAATGCCAGTGACTCATGCTGAAATCTGGGCCCAAGAGTCAGTGTGATGTCTGGTGGTAAGATGCGAAAACCATAGCGCCACAAACCAACCCAAGTAGTGTGTTAATGGCACTGAGAGGGTGGCTCTGACTTAATGTAGTAGTGAGTTTTGAATAGAAACAATGCTGCCATAGTACGATTTAGAGACGGCGGGGAGAGACATTAGAAGAGTGGAAGCTAGTCAGGTAGAAGAAGCCCTGTATGTTTCTCCTAGTGCATTTCCTGACTGTGGATACGGTTACAATAGTCTGGAACTGTACGACGTAGGTCAGGACAAGGCCGTTAAGGCGTAACAACACAATAGACGATTGGTATTTGATAGTGTTGACACATTGGAGTACGCGACAAACTGCAATTGGTCTGCATCGTGAGCTTCTCACAGTATCGACTCAAACCATCAACTGCAACCGACGTGCAGGAAGATGGTTTATAAGCGCGAGGCTCATTTTCTCCTACATCTGAGGTACAGCATCCAGGGTTCTTACAAATCTGGAAAACGGAAAAGTCAGGGAAAATGAAACGAAGGTCAAATGTCGGAAAATTGGGGGCTTTTCTCAGAAAATGAAACTATTGTCCGTCTTACTTATCTGTTAAGATAAGCCAATAATTCAGTCATTATTTGTTGAAAGAAGCACTACAAAAAATAAATGTTTTCTTTGAGTTTTAGGACTTGTATTTATAGCATGTAAACTTATTAAGTAGAGTAATTTATTACTTCATGTACAGTTGTACACAGCATTATTTCTAATATTAAGAATGTAGTTTATGAAGATATTTTGATTTGTTATACTTCACGTTATAAGTGGTAGCATTTCTTTCTGTTGGGAACATAATAGTATAAAGGTACTGTTGAATAAATGAGGTTAATTTGCTGCTACTCAATGCTTTTTCACACCGTAATAGACTGTAAACATTTTTTTTTTTTAAGAATATATGATAAAATTTAAATGCCGATGTCCAATGAAGAATACTGAGAGCAGACTGTAGAAGTTATAAGTAACCTGAAAGCCCCTAAGAATGTAAGTATAGGATTCGGGGCAGGAAAAAAAATGCATTGGGAAGCTTAAAGATGTCAAGGAAGTAGACAAGGGCAGTTTCTTCAGTGATTGTCAATTTTTTTTGATAGGCACTACTGAAAAAATACTCGAAAAATGTCCTCTTAGATATCCTCTTACTCGTGCCATTTCATGCCTTGATCCTGAGGTTTTCTTGCATAAACCTAAAATTGCCTGGATAAGGATGAGGAAGTGCTTGGAAATATCCATCAGTCGTTTCGTCTCGATGATGGTAAAGCAGAGCTAGTTCAGAAAGAGTTCGAATCTTTTCTTAAACCGTCTAAAAGTGTGTTGGCGTCTTATTTTAATTCAGATGGAAGCGAAACAAAAACTTTATGAGTTTTATAAATCAGTTCTAAGTGACAGAAGTGAATTCAAACACTTGTGGAGTCTTGTGAAAATGATAGGGATTATTTCACATGGAAATGCAAGTGTAGAGTGTGGTATTTCTATTAACAGAAGTTTATTGGTAGAACATTTGCAAGAGGCTTCTTCAGTAATCCAACGACAACTGGTAGATTTGCCTATACATAGGTGGAATTAGATGTCTCAATGCTTCAGATCCAGAACTCTTTAACTTCTGTAAAAGGTGCAAGAACAAGATACAATTCGGCTTTGGAAGAAAAGAGAAAATGAGAGGTCTCAGACAGTACATAAACGGAGGAAAATGACTAAGTTAAAAGAAATAGAAAAAAAGAGAGATGACTTAAGGGAAAACAACGATTGGAATCAGAAGAAATTGAAAGTAAGATCAAAATTTTAAAGCAGTCATTCTGAGTAACTGAAACAAAGTAATCATAGCTATTATTATTAAAAGCTTTTAAGTAGTGTTTCTACTATAATTTAATATCATTTAAGTTCTTTTTGAATTAAAAGATCCAATATATTTCAGACAAAAAATTTTTTGTAGGTCTTATATCTGGAGAAGTACATATAGTGTAGCCAAGCTCAAACTATCACTTAATTCAGTATGATGTGCCTATTTCGTAAGAAATAAGAAAACTCCATTTAGAGTCCGTTCAAAAATTTTCTCGCCCCTGATCCAAAAAATCCAATATATTTCATTCAATCAGAAATTTTCTTGTACACCTTATATCTCGAGAACTACATATAGTGTAGCCAACCCAAACTATCAGTTAACTCAGTATGATATGCTTTTTCCGGAAAAAAAAAAAAAAAAGAAAAGAAAAGAAAAAAAAACTCGATTTAGGGGCCGTTCAAAAATTAATTATTGGCCAAGATCACAATCTTTTGTTGCATTTTTTGGATCATTGCTAAAATTCTTGTTACTTTTTAATATGTTGTATAATATGTATAAAATAATAAATTTCTGTTTTATTGTTATAACAATTAGGATCTATTGCAATAACTGAAAAAAAAAACGGTACAAGAAAATTAATTATTGGCCAAGATCACAATCTTTTGTTGCATTTTTTGGATCATTGCTAAAATTCTTGTTACTTTTTAATATGTTGTATATTATGTATAAAATAATAAATTTCTGTTTTATTGTTATAACAATTAGGATCTATTGCAATAACTGAAAAAAGAAAAACGGTACAAGAAAATTAATTATTGGCCAAGATCACAATCTTTTGTTGCATTTTTTGGATCATTGCTAAAATTCTTGTTACTTTTTAATATGTTGTATAATATGTATAAAATAATAAATTTCTGTTTTATTGTTATAACAATTAGGATCTATTGCAATAACTGAAAAAAAAAACGGTACAAGAAAATAGCTGTAATGTTCGCTCCCCATAACTTTCATTATGTTAAACTTTCAAATATTTTTGCGTTTGAAGGGAAAAAATTCGCAATTTGCATTCTCACAGTTGCATATACATTTACGTATTATTTTGAAAAGTTTCTTATTGTTTCATTTTCTCATTTTATTGAATTCGAAAAAATATTGAGAAATTAATAGAAGCAATATTTGTTGAATTTTTTTTATTTTTTTTTTTAAGAATTTTATTTTTTTTTAAGAGTTACAGCTGCTTATTGGGGAGAAGGGTGGCCAATTTCTTAGCTTTATATATATATATATATATATAGAGAGAGAGAGAGAGAGAGAGAGGCGCGGATCCAAGGGGGGCTATAGCCCCCCTCCTCTTTGACGCTCAGGTGTACACTGGATAAAATGGGCTTCAAACCTTTTTTACACTGGATAAAGCGGGCAAACTATGGTTTAGCCCCTCCCTTGATCATATCCTGGATCCGCCACTATATATATACAGGGTGGTAGGTAACTCCACCGAAAAAGTTTGGGAGGTGATTCCTTATATGAAATGAAAGAAAAAAAGTTCTGATAAACATAGGTCGAAAAAGATCTCCTTTCAGAGTTATGAACCGCCGTAAATTCGAAAAATCATGTTTCGAAACGCCCTGCCTTAGAAACTATAGGACCTATCCCAAGCGGTTTAAGGAATTACACAGGAACTGGTATGCGATCTATCTAAATGTCCATGTTTTACCATCCTCCGTTATCGGCGAAATGAAAGCGCCATTAGTACTTAAAGAAGTACCCCTATACCTCAACATCCTCTTTACAGTTCGTTTCGCCGATAACGGACCATGGTAGAACATAGATATTTAGATAGAGTGCATACTAATTCCATTGTAATTCCTTAAACCGTTTGGGATCGGTCCTCTACTTTGTAAGGCAGAGCGTTTCGAAACGTGAATTTTCGAATTGTCGGCGATTCATAACTAAAAGGAGACCTTTTTCGTCCCATGTTTATTATAACTTTTTTCTTTCATTTTATGTAAGGAATCGCCTCCCAAAGTTTTTCGGTGGAATTACCTACCACCCTGTGTATATATATAATGAAATTTAACGTTAACGTGTAATATTATTTGATGTTTTATACAGTTTCTTCACTTAGCTCAAATAGCATTTCTTTGATTAGCTTACACTTGTTTGCTTGTCTACTACTATTAGCCTTTTGTGTGGCTCTATGTCTACTGTGTAAGTGTTGCAGATGGAAAGTTGGTGATCTTTTCCAGCACACAGGTTGAGAATCACTGGCTCAAGTCTTTATTTAGCTTTTACAGGCATTCATCATCAGTGCACCATTGTCGTATTAAATGTCGCGGGTCAGGGAAAACGGTTGGTCTTGCACCTGGAAATCAGGGAAAATGATAAAAGTAATTTTGTAAGAACTCTGAGCATCGCATTGGGCTCATAGAACTTGAACTACAGACCACCACAAGTTGGGGCAGGGCGATAATCAATGATACTAAGCTGCAAAGAACGTAGAAGTCGTCATTTTCCCGCCTATGAGGGTGACATATTCCAATAGGGCAGGAATCTCTAGTGACTAACATAGCGATCTTCATATTATCTGGAATGGCAACTTGACAGCCGAGAGGTACGGAGTTGTGATTCTCAGACTTCATGTGCTATTGGCTGCAGTAGTTAATCACTTGTTCATTTTACATGGACGATAGTACTCAACTTCGCGCAGGCTGGTGGACTACTTTCTACAGGAGGAGGTATGGAGAGGGCGGTATAACCCTTTCTCTTCCCCGTCTTCGGTTTGGCTGAGATTTGTTGCAACTCTGCAACAGCTGGTTGATTGATTTGCAGTTTAGCGTCTCTTCAGCACCGAGGCTGTATGAGGCGTGGGTCTACAGTGGCGCGGAATCCGAACCACATGAGCTTTCACCAGGAATTGAACAGGGCCCCGTCCGAAAGACGTGCACGCTAACGACACAGTCACGAGGGCGTTATGCAACTGCTGGAAATGACCTACATGTGGGAATGGCGAGAACTCTTCTTCTAGGATCTCGTTGACAATCTTATTCAATCCATGTTCAATAGGTGAGCAGTTTGAACCGGCCTTACTAGAGCTGTTTTATGCATATGTCTGTCTGTATTAACTTATCCATATTTGTCCAGTTACCTACCTTATGACATTTGCTTGTCATGTGCATAAACACAATGTAGCTAGCTCCGTTGGCGCTGGTGCCAAACTATACATAGTAGACAGTGTCATAGTGCATGAAGCAAGTACAACAAAAACGTAGCCAATTTTTTAAAATATCTGTCTGTTAAAATGCTACAATAGCAACAAAAGCACCTGAGCTCCAACCTATAACTTTGAATTTCAAACCTTTGATTTACGGTTATTTGTCATTTCACGTTTAACAAAGACAAATATTTTAAAGTTTGTGCGCTTTAAATAAATTATTTAAATAGATCTTTTTTCATAAAGTTTATTTTTAATTAAATTATTTTCAAAGCCTTTGTATTTTAATAAGCAATTTCCAAAATCAATGCCAATGAATTGTGCTGCCATCTCTGGAGTTCTTTTAAACTATACGTGTGTGGACGTTTATATGTTTGTGGCCAATCCTTTTGACAATGAGATCTCGGAATCTACAGACTCTAGCAACATTACGTTTTCACTGATCGATTGCTAATTTTATGTAGATTGTCCAGTTCTAATTGAATATTTAAAAGAACGTGGCCATTATTTCTTTACATTTTTACAGGCACACTGGAAGTGTTGAAATTAGAAAAAATAACTGAAGCAGCATATCCTATGCATTATACATTCCAACACCACATAATTGTATACGGGAGTTGCATACCTCTCAGGTGTTTGTTTCATGGCCAAATGATAATAAAAAAAACTAAGGATAACCATTTCTCCACTCTATTGTTTGGAATGTTTTGCCTAATGAACGCCATATATCACTGGCATTATAATTAAGTGTGTGTGTAATGCATTTGTTTATTACATACTGCATGCAAGAAGAGAGAAAACACTGATCATACATGAATTAAAAACTCCAACCGGAAGTAGGCTCCAATCTTGCAAACGGTGCGAGATATTGAAAAAGTAATCGAAAAAAATCTCCCCTTTATGGTATCTCTTGCCAATTTTTATCAAGACTTGTGTCTGTAAAGGGACATGTACAGATGTGAGGAATAACAAGGAGATTCATGCTCATGTGTGAATGATGCGCTGTGTAGAGAGTGCAGGTTCAGCTAGTGTATCAATAAAATGCTGTCTTTACATATTAACTTATCACTGGAGTCACTTTGTGTAAATCAATGTTTTAATATCCATTTAATATTAAAATTAAGAATGCTTTCATATTTCATAGGTAGGTATCTAAAGTAAGGTTACTTCTAAAACTTTATTTTGAGGTAAAGGAACCACTTGACATAGCCAAAACCCACGAAATTGCGAGTTAATCTCGAAATTCATAGTCAAGTTCCTTCGCAACAAGTAGTGATATGAGATACCGCTCTATACAAAGAATATTGGCTTTTATCGTAGATAACTCAGTGTTCACAATTTCGCATGTACCTCTCTTCACATACCCATGTGAGATTTATAGTCCAACGCCAAATATCGTAAGCAGATATTTTATAGCAAAATTATATTGATAGAAACTTTTTTGATGATGATGAAATGGAATGAAATCTTTCAGTTTAACGTCCCACGTTTATATCCTTTAGGCTAAAGAGACGGATGATTGAAGCTGATTCAGGTAACTGAGAGATAATGGAATTAAAATGTGGGAGGAACCTGGAGTACCCCGAGAGAATCCACGGACACAATGTTGTTCACCACAAGTTTACTCGATCGAGGATCGAACCACGCACCAGAGGAGAGCGCTCTAACACAGCCACCGTGTTCCCGATGATGATGATGTTTCCATCTGCACTCTTATTAGTCTTTGTACGTGTAATGTTTCAGACTATATTTTTAACTAACCGTTAAAATTCCTTTACCTTTCTGTTACAATTATTGCCCACAGTTCGAGTAAGTCAACACGATCCAGCACCTTAATTTTTACTCATAATTGTAAGAGAAATTAGGCACATCAAATGCACATCACAATTAACTTTTATTCTCAAAACTCCATGAAAAATCTTTCTTCTGTTGTCAGAGCAACGCGAAATAACTATATCTTGTTGCAGTAACTCTCATTACATGATTACTTTATCTATATCCATATATATTCTATCTTTTTCTTCTTCTTCTTCACAACAAATTGTGCACTTTTAAGCACCGTTGCCCAAAATGGGAATGCGGCGTAGGATCGAAACTGCGTACGATCGAAAAATTCAGCTCAAAACCTGTTTCGATCCTACGCAGTTTCGATCGTACGCAGTTTCGACGCTACGCAGTTTCGATCCTACGCAGTTGCCCTGAAATAATTTAAGTTTTAATCATGCGCTCAAAAAATATATTTTTTTTCTCTCTCTTTAATTTGTTTAACCTGTGCAGCTATAAATTAGGGTTATATTCATGGACTCCACACGACCTAAACTGCGTAGGATCGAAACTGCGTACGGTCGAAACTGCGTACGATCGAAACTGCGTACGGTCGAAACTGCGTAGGATCCACACTGCAGGTAGGATGGACAAGTTACAGGCGTATGGATTGAGAATCAATTATGATTTGTAATGATGACTATGTCAGAAGTGTAATACTAACTTTGAAACAGCTTCGACGGAATATAATGTAAAATAGTTATGTAATATGAAGAATTTAAAGTAATGAAGAATATGATGTAT
The DNA here is from genome assembly GCF_964235325.1 of Thermobia domestica. Lineage (NCBI taxonomy): Eukaryota > Metazoa > Arthropoda > Insecta > Zygentoma > Lepismatidae > Thermobia > Thermobia domestica. The sequence goes on from NW_027656522.1 coordinate 81,647, forward strand.
AATGAATATTGAATAATAATAATAATAATAATGTTTAACGAATATTTCGATTGTAAAGATATTATTTCTAAAGGCTATCAGAAAGTTAGAGAAACAAAAGTCAGATAAAGATTCATATGCTGTTCTGTGTGTACTTGTCTGCGTAATATGAATGAAAATTTATATGATTTTATGTACAGCTTAACGACCTAATCACCAGTTATTCATATGTATGTCAACAACGTTACTATATTGTACTTCGCTTTGGGAGTTTCTCATTTGTACGCTGAACCTCAAATCGATTTATAATTGGAACACGTACCCGTGGGGGTAGGAGCATTTCAATGTATTCCGTTACATTTCACAAAAATATTTTTAACCGTAAAAGATTCGAAATTAAACTACTATTCAAATAGAGAATAAAATTACGAAAGTTTACAACTATTACTGGAAATCAATGCTGTCATCCATTTTGAACATTTTAAAAGAACATAGTTTCTAATGTATTGAAATTTCATTTCTTATGAATAGTTTGAAACGTTGTAAATAGTTGTAAAGAACCTGCAGAAAATTCGTCAAAATCCTCCTACAATGGGGAAGCCGTGTTAGACATGGAGTTAGTGGATGCAGATGGTGGCATTGGAAAAGTCCGGGTCTCCCGAGCACAGTGGTGATATCAGAAACCGGGCCCCAGCCATGAGGCTCCAGAAAAATGGGGTCCCGAAGTTTTGGGCGCGGGTTGAAAGGTCGGGGTCGATTAACGAAAGCGGTAATGTCAGAAATTGGGCCCTGGCCTCGAAGCTCCAGAAAATGTGGTTCCGAAATGTTGGGCTTGAGTCCACTCTATTTCTCGTTTCAGCATGGAGTTGTTGCATACAGATGGTGACGTTGGAAAGATCCGATTCCCCTCAGCACAGTGGTGGTCAGGAACCGGGCCCCCAACATGAAGCCCCAGAAATGGAGTCCCAATGTTTTGGGCATGAGCCCCTTCTATACGCCTATTAAACATGAATTGTTGTACGAAGGTGAAAAACTTGTATCTTCGTAAAAAAAAAAAAAAAAAAAAAAAAAAAAAAAAAAAAAAAAAAAACTTGTATCTTCCTTATAATTATTAGATAATAATCTCAGCTCCTAAACACATATAAAAGATACCGAAGTTATATTTCAGCGAAAAACAATTACCATAAAACATCTCTTTGCATGTGTAATGACTGAAATGTATTATACTTTGCTTCCCTCCCAAATAAATAAATAAATAAATAAACGATTACAGTCGATAAGCGTAAATCTGGCAGAACCAATTTTCCGAAATCTAAAACAAATCACGCAGATTGTTTATTGCTTGTTCGCGATTGTCCACATCACATTTTCGGTTTTTCATTGTATGTAATTAACTATACCATAACAGAAATTCCCGCTACGAACAAATTACACGTTAGGTATACGCCTATGTGTCTCGTCTCGAGGACTTCCGGGCCGCAGTGGCTTAGTGGCAGAGGGTTCACACATGCTGCGGGGCCCTGGTTCTATACCAACTTGCGCAAAGTGGGGTTTGTGGTGAACAAACAACGTGTGTGAGGGTTTTCTTGGAGTTTCCCTTTCCC
>NW_027656523.1:0-83189 GCF_964235325.1 Thermobia domestica
GTGGTGGTTATCAAAATAACATTCCAGATATGAAAAATGCACACTTTTTGGCTACAACGACGCCAAATTTCACATTAATTGACTAAAAATACCTTCTTCTCGTATCTCTACTAGGGATATAAATGGTGATATTTTTTTATTTTTGAAAGGGGCTATAGCCCCACATAAGTTACTGGCACATGCAAGGAACATTAGAATATTAATTCTGTGACATTTGTGAAAATCTGACCCTCACTGGCATTTCCGGAACAAAATTTTAAATTTTTATAAAGATACGTCATCTAATGCTTCGTCCCCTGTGTCCCCTAAGGCGGCGCGTTACCAAAATAGCATTCCAGATTTCAAAAATGCATACCCTTTTGCTACAATGACAAATTAATTAACAAAAAATAACTTCTTCTCGTATGTCCCTACTAAGGATATTTATGGTGATTTTCTTACTTTTGAAAGGGGGCTGTAGCCCCATTATCAGTCACTCTTACATGTAAGGAGCATTGATTCTGACATTCGTCATTAATCTGACGTTTACTGGCACTCCGAAAATAAATTTTGGGATTTTGATAACACATCACCCACCATCTTTTTACGCCCCTTGCCCCCCGAAAGGGGGGCTTCCCAAAATAATGTTTGAGACGGCTTTACTAGCTTTGTGAATGAGTGTTTTTGCATTTCGTAACAAATACAACTCATTTGCCCCAAGATCTTTACGAATAATTATTGGAAAAAACTGCTTCCAAAATTTAACATTGAAACTCCCATAAGTAAAATAAACTTCTGTGTTTACACTCCCAAAAGGGGGGCTAAAAAGCAATTTTCTCCTATTTCCCCTAAAAATTCGAAAAATTCAGATATTTCTCAATAAGAGTGTCAGATTTTATATTAATGGTGTGAAAATTTCATCCTCTCCCAGTGCTGTAGAAAATTACACGAATTATGGAACAGTCTGTCTATATATATATATATATGTATATATATATATATATATATATATATATATATATATATATATATATATATATATATAATTCAAAAACACGTTTTCAGTCAAAAGTAAAAAAAAAACATTTCATTTGTTTACCTTTGGAATACCGATATATAATCTAAATGATCTAGACCCTCAAAAGTATTGTAATATTTATTTATTTATTTATTTTGTATATTACTGTTACGCACACGCCTAAAATGCTATGATTTGTTGTTTTATTTTAGAAGATATTTCTTTTAAAGTCATGTCTTTTTAAGAAACATTTCGTATTTTGGATTGCAAAATATTGATGATAATGCTTTTACAATAATTTTGTTTTCCTTCTGTCCTATCTTCCTTTTTCACCTCGCAAAAGTCGATGTATGTTCAAAAATGGTTGGAAAATGAAAATAGGGATATTTCACCCTGTTTGAAACGTCTTGTTATAAAATACTGAACTTAGAAGGTAAATTCTGTACTACCAGACATGTCAACTCTGACGCGAAATCGTAGCAGTTATACTAGTATTAACTGTGGTCGTAGTAGTAATAATAGAAGTAGTAGTAATAGAAGTAGTAATATTAGTAGTATTAATGTACTTTGCAGTCTTGAATAATGAGTCAGTTTCCCCAACACACTACGATTAACATAGACTGACAGTAAGACCGTACGAACACGTCAAAGGCAGGGGTAGTGGAGGACATTTAAGGAAAAAAATGACAACATTAGTTTCCAACCCGTCTTTGTGTGTCCGGGCCGGCGTGGCTCGGCCCGGAAATACATGCACCCGGTTCGGCCCTATAACATTTGTGTCCGGGCCGAACAGGACAAGCCCAGCCCCTGCGGGGCTCTGATTCATATCCACTGCAAACGCTGTTTTTGTTCTATTTTGACTTTTATTTTAGTACTCAGGCGAGAATTGTGTTCTATGTCTTAATTTTCTGCATTCTTTCACATATGGAAAGATTTGTTTATGTGCTGATATTAATACAAAGTTTCGAAATATTGTATTATTAAGTATTTCAATCAATGTTGCTTTTTTATACAATTAATAACAAGTCTTATTATGTTTAAAAGAAGAAAAACACATCTGCAAAATTTCTCCATTGCAAAGATTGGCCTCGAGGTTCGAACCTGGTTTACTTTTCCCCGAAGATACCCGAAGCTGGACTTAGAAAATGTTTGCCTCAAAATAGCAATAAAGAATGCCTTCGACCTTTGAGACAACATGGACCTTTCGGGAAACAACTTTCAAAAGTTTGGGGTGGGTTCTTTTGCCCCATAAAACCGTCTTTCCGCAGAAAAGAAAAAAGTATTCCTTTATTTTTTTGTGTATTTGTCCATACAAAAAGTTTCGTTGGAATTCGTCGTGGCCTTTACACACATATGACATACTGTTACCAGCATTTTTTATATTTCGTGATCAAAGGTTTGGAGGGTCTCTGCCCCCTAACCGTTTTTCTCAGGAAAATACGAAACCCGTATGCCCTCAATTTAAACCTACAATATCTGTGCAATACTTCATTCACTTCGGTTCACTTCTTCTTACCTTTCGGGCGTCAACTTTCAAACCTTTGGTGTGGGCTCTTTCGCCCCCTAAAACTGGTTTTTGCAGAGAATAAAAAAGTATTCCTTTATTTTTTGCGTATTTGTCCATACAAAAAGTTTCATTGGAATTCTTCGTGGTCTTTACACACATATGACATACTGTTACCAGCATTTTTTATATTTCGTGATCAAAGGTTTGGAGGGGTCCCTTCCCCTAACCGTTTTTCTCAGGAAAATACGAAACCCGTATGCCCTCAGTTTCAACCTACAATATCTGTGCAATATTTGATTCAATTTGGTCCACTTCTTGCCGTCTTTCGGGTATCAACTTTTAAAATTTTGGGTGGGTCTCTTGCCGCCTAAAACCGTTTTCCCGCAGAACATAAAAACCTTTATTTTTTGCGTATTGTCCATACAAAAAGTTGTGTTGCAATTCTTCATGTCCTTTACACATATCTGACATACTAGTACTTTTCATATTTCGTGATCAAAGGTTTGGAGGGGTCGGAGCCCCACGCTTCCGTTATCCCCAGGAAAATACGAAACTCGTATTTCCTCATTGTATGTCTACAATATCTGTGCACAAATTAATTCACTTCAGCTCATTTCTTCTTGCCTTTCGGGCATCAACTTTCAAAACTTTGGGTGGGCTCTTTTGCCCCCTACAACTGTTTCTCCGCCGAAAATAAAAAAAACGTATTCCTTTATTTTTGCGTATTGTCCATACAGAAAGTTTTTTTGGAATTCTTGGTGGGCTTCACACACACCTGACAACCTGTTAATAGCACTCTTGATATTTCGTGATCAAAGGTTCAGAAGAGTCCGGGCCCCAACTAACCGCTTTTTTTAGGTAAATACGAAACTCATATTCCCTCGTTTTATGTCTACAATATTTGTGCAAAGTTTCATTCACTTCCGTTTACTTTTTCTTACTTTTTGGCGTCAAATTTCAAAACTTTGGGATGGGTTCTTTTGCCCCATCAAACCGTTTTTTCGCAAAAATAAAAAAAACACGTATTCGTTTGTTTTCAGCGAATTATTCATACAAAAGTTTTGGTGCAGTTCTTTATGTCCTATACACACATCTGACATACTGTTACTAGCGCGTTTGATATTTCGTGATCAAAGGTTTGGAGGGGTCGGAGCCTCACCCAACATTTTTCTTCAGGAAAATACGAAATTTATATCCTCATTTTACGTCTGTAATATCTCTGCAGTATTTCATTCACTTCGGCTAATGTCTTTTTACCTTTCGGGCGTCAAATTTCAAAATTTTGGATAGGGTCTTTTGTCCCCTAAAACCGTTTTTTTTCGCAGAACATTAGAAACTCATATTCCTTTATTTTTTGGTATTGTCCATACAAAAAGTTATGTTGCAATACTTCGTGTCCTTTACATACATCTCAAATACTGTTACTAGTACTTTTGATATTTCGTGATCAAAATGTTTGAAGGAGTCCGTGCCTCACCCAAGCCATTTTTCCAGGAAAATACGAAACCCGTATTCCCTCGTTTTAAACCTTCAATATCTGTGCAATATTTCTTTCACTTCGGTTCACTTGTTCTGACCTTTCCAGCTTCAAATTTAAAATTTTGGGGTAGGTTCTTTTGCCCAATAAAACAGTCTTTCCGCAGAAAATAAAAAACCCGTATTCCTTTATTTTTTGCGTATTGTCCATACAAAAAGATATGTTGCAATTCTTCATGTCCTTTACATACATCTCAGATACTGTTACTTGCACTTTTGATATTTGGTGATCAAAGGTTTGAAGGGGTCGGCGCCCCACGCTTCCGTTTTCTCAAGGAACATACGAAACCCGCACTCACTCATACAATATATGTGCACAATTTCGTTCACTTTGGCTCAATTCTTCTTACCTTTCGGGCGTCAACTTTCAAAATTTTGGGGTGGGTTCTTTTGCCCGCAAAATAATTTTTCCGCATAAAATGAGAAACAAGTATTCATTTTCTTTTTGCGTATTCTCCATACACAATGTTTCGTTGCAATTCTTCATGTCCTTTACAGACATCTGACATACTGTTACTAGCACACTTAACCGTTTTTTTTAGGTAAATGTGAAATCCGTATACGCTCATTTTATGTCTACAATATTTGCGCAAAACTTTATTCACTTTGGTTCACTTTTTCTTCCCTTTTGGCGCCAAATTTCAAAATTTTGGGATGGGGTCTTTTGCCCCATAAAACCGTTTTTCCGTAAAAATGAAAAACCCGTATTTACAAAAAATTTCGTTGAAAGTCTTCATTTCCTTACACACATCTCACATACTATTAATAGTATTTTTTATTTTTCGTTATCAAACGTTTGCAGGGGTCGGCGCCCCACCCAACTGTTTTCTCTAGGAAAATACGAAACCCTTTATCCTCATTTTACGTCTGCAGTACTTATGCAAATTTCATTCACTTCGGCTCATTTCTTCTTGTCTTTCGGATGTCAACTTTCAAAATTTTGGGTGGGAGCTTTTGACCCCTAAAACAGTTTTTCCGCAGGAAACAAGAATCTGGTATTGATTTATTTTATGGTTATTTTCCATACAAAATGTTTCGTTGCAATTCTTCATTTCCTTTACACACACCTCACATACTGTTACTAGTACTTTTTGATATTTCGAGATCAAAAGTTTGGAGGGGTCCGTGCCCTTTCCAACAGTTTTTTTCTGAAAAAATACGAAACCCGTATTCACTCATTTTACGCCTACAATATGTGTGGACAAGTTCATTCATTTCGATTCACTTGACTTTGCTTTTCGTTCGTCAACTTTCAAAATTTTGGGTGCGTGCTTTTCCCCGTGAAACCATTTTTACGCAGAAAATAAAAAAAAACAGTACCCGTATGTTTTTTGTATATTGTACATACACTAAGTTTAGTTGCAATTTTTCATGTTCTTTACATACATCTCACATATTGTTACTAGCACTTTTGGTATTTCGTGATCAAATGTTTGGAGAGGTCCGTGCCCTACCCCGCCGTTTTTTAAAGGAAAATAAGAAACCCGTATTCCCTCATTTTTTGTTTATAATATCTGTGCAGAATTTCATTCAGTTCGGTTCACTTCTTCTTACCTTTCGGGCGTCAAATTTCAAATTTTTTCGTGGGGGCTTTTCCCCCTAAAACTGTTTTCCGCAGATCAGTAAAAACACGTATTCCTTTATTTTTTGCGAGTTGTCCATAGAAAAAGTTTCGTTAAAATTCTTCATGTCCTTTACACACATCTGACATACTGTTACTAGCATTTTTTATATCTCGTGATCAAGGGTTTGGAGGGGGTGCGTGCCACACCCTACCGTTTTTTTTCAGGAAAATATGAAGCCTGTATTCCCACATTTTACGTCTGCAATATCTGTGCACAATTTTATTCACTTCGGTTCAGTTATTCTTGCCTTTCGCGTGTCAGTTTTCAAAATTTTGGGTGAGGCTTTTATATTAAACCTTTCCTTTATGTAACTTTTTCTTTTTTAAAATTCTTTTTTTTTGGGGGGGGAGAAGGAGAGAAATGTTTTTCTGATATGTGTCTTTTGCCATTCATCTTTTTTGAGGTGCTTAAGTAAGATCATTTTGTAACTTTTGATGTCATCCAACTCCGTTACGATAATAAAATTGTCATTCTTAACAATTTGTTTTATTTCCTTATTTTTCAGTTTCCCACACTGATATATTTTTAAGAGAATTGACGTTTGGTCCAACGCCTTTCGAATTCGGAACCAACCCAACCGCCGAGCTTTTTGGGTTGCCTGCTATTGCAGGAAAACGAGAATTGCAGGTGGTAATGCACTTTTGGAGTTGTGTATACATCTCCATTCCACATAAAAGTTGCCGTATCAAAGACCATAGCATTCTCATTTGCAAAGAACCAATACCTAAAGCATCACGTACATAAAGGGGCATTTCGCACAGCTACATTCGTATGATACTGTTCCGTATGAGTACGTTAAAACGTAAACTAGACAGGATAAAGAAGATGGAAAACAAAATTACATGATGTAACCAGTTATCCTGTTGTAACATAGTACTCTTTTTCTTTCCTTTTGCTTTTCACCTAATGACAAAGCAGCTACTCTATCAACGGAAGACAAAACAAAAATTCAGTCATCTCAATGATTCAAGCCGAGAGGAGGGCGGAACTGGGCAAAGAGGGATTGCTGTTGATTCGTCTTTTAAGTTTTTCTTCTTTGGCAGCATACCTATACCTATTTCTTTGGCAGCATATGGAAAAGAGAGAAAGAAATATGATGAAATAAAAAAAATAAGTATAACTTAATTGAATACAATGCTGGTTCGGAAGTGTATTTGCTATGGAATAAAGTTGGGAAAATAAATGAAAAAAATAGGTAAATTTCATAAAAAATTTCATAAATTGCACGCATCCTGTTTTTGAACTTCATGTTAAGAGCTTGTTTCACCCGTGGTAAATTTGATCTAGTAGCTGACGCTGCTGCCTGAGGACAAAAAAACTTTGAAGAAATTTAACGTAAAACCAGGGGTGAATAACTTAACGTAACTGTAACGTAACGAAAACAGTTCTTGGTAACAAAATTATTGGTTATTTAATGTAGGTAGGTACAAGATATAACACCAATTTTTGTTACGACAACGTAACGTTATTCGAGCATGTAACGTTACTTACCGTAACTAATTGAAGGAACAAATCAGATTCGTGTATTCCTTTCATGCTTGGTGGGAGAAAGTCGAGAACTGGTACCAGCTGAATGAGATTCTTTCCTCTGTGGATATCTAATGGAACGAATATGCGCAAAGCAAAAGCTATTTTCTTACACATACTATTTGCCAGAGGAGTAACACAGATGAACAGACAGGTTTGTTAAATGTATTGTGATCATCAATTACAGATCTTATCAGATCTTTGGAGAGTTCCTCGGGCATGGTATCAATTGTATTGTTCTTCAGAGGGTTACATTAAACTTCGTTCTTCAGATGGTGAAGCAGAAAGAAATTTCACTTTCAAATGGTATTATTGCAAATATAATGTAGAGACAGGGATAAAAAATTATCGACTACTGTGAATATCATAGGATAAAATCAGTCACATACAAGGAAAGCGGCAGGAGAAAAGGGATAAGAGGTGTCAGGGGGAAGCACAGAGTGAGACAAAAGTAGCAAAGGGGCTCGAAAATAGACAATGTCTTTCATTCTTCATCTTGCTTTGTTTTCATAACGCTCTTTGCTGTCCGCAACACGAGTAGGATTATTCATGTACGAACTACTCCATGAATGGTGGACGCAAGCTTGTGAAAATCATATTATTATTATTATTAAAACAAAGCCCACAAAATAGCTTGGAAATTGCGTGATGCATGGGCACGTCATTGGCTATCAGTCTGCATTATTTTAGGATATTTCAGCGTTGTTTGCTGATTCTTAATCCAGGCACATCCCCAATTTGTTCATTATATTGAGTCAAACTATTATTATTACTATCATTATTGTTATTATTATGATTATGATTATTATTATTATTATTATTATTATTATTATTATTATTATTATTATTATTAATATTATTGATAAATTACACAATGTCCATTACTTATTGTTGCAAAAGATAATCTCTAATATTAAATTGTTTTCTTTAAAAATCATCGATCACAGCTATAGAATAATGTGTAGACTTTTTGTTGGAGTAATAGAATCATTACTGAAAACAAGTCTTCTGTCATCTTTAAATTTTGTTCTGATCTTAAACTGCTTGTGTATTTGGTGATATTAAGACTGATTCATATTTTATGAATATGTATGAAGCTACTTATTACAAAGCCAATATGGGTGGATTAAAGAAGAGTTTTAACAAAAAAAGATGGAGCCATAATAATACAAAGCATATCATCAGGTAAAAGTTCTCAATTTCTCCTATAACTGATTTTTCTTTAATCATTTGAAACATGTTCCAATCAACAGTTCTCTTAAGCGTACTTATTTGTTATATGGAGAACGTTTTGAATGTTTCTTCAATTTTAATGACATCTTTATAATATATTTTTATACTTATCTCGATTTTATGTTGTAACTATTTGTAATTGTACTTTAAATTATAATATCTATTGTCTAAAGATAGTTAAACCTAGTTCTTAGTATCGCCAGTCAATTTAAATAAACTGTTCAGCTCTTTCGTCACTAACCATTTAGAGTAGGTGCCTTCGGTGTGGGAGACACGGGTTCGATTCTAGGCGGGGCTTATATGATTGAGATTCAACATTAATCAGTTGGTAGATGTCTCGTATAGCATCGCGGCAGAAACAGACGTTCGTCTTTACTTAAAATTGTGTTATCATTTTTCTATTGATTTTATTGCTTCCTATGTTGGAATATATGTAGGTAAATTAAAGACTCTAATTTGCTACATAATAAACTAACAGAGTATTTAAGTTAATTATGAATTTAACGTCCGTTTTCAATTGCCTGGCGAAACGTCTGTATTAAGAACTAAATTTAACTATCCTTTAGACAACATAAATTATAATTTAAGTTTAGGAATATATTTTACCATATAGTACTTATGTAACTCATAATACTAGAGAGGAAGGTAATCAATTTAATTATGACGATAAATGCCTTTTTTTTCCAGAACTAACATACCCATCAAATACGTTAATGACTATTTGAAATATCAATTTACAAATGTAGCACTATCAAAAAATCAATTGATAAACCTAGTAGAAATAAAAGCAGACAGCACAAATGTAACTTTTAGAAACATAACAAAAGTTCTAGGTTTCGGCATGGAGAAATATTAGAAATGATGAATTAAATATAGATGATAAGCTTTCAAAATGTCACCCTATTCACATACTTATTAATCATTGTAATGTAAAAGATGAAATATTTGTTAATAATGAAAAACATAAACATAAGAAACCAGATCTTACAATCATTTACCACAGATTCAAAGTTTAACCTTAGAATGTACAAGGTCCTTCTGGCAGGTCCTACCATCTTTATCTATAAATTAGAGTACTTTGTTTATGTGTAGCAAGAAGTTATCCTGATGGAAGGAGCATGCACTCTACTTTTTTTCAAATATATATATATATATATATATATATATATATATATTGGTGTGACTGTTGATTCAGTAACGGCGGGAAGTTTTGTAAAGATTATCTCTGTCCGTTTACGCTCTCGGTTTTGTGTCCATCAAACATGAATTATGGTTTCGGTAGGGCGAATTTCGGTGATAACTGGGAAACACAAACCCTACCCATGAATATTTATTGTATATTTTAAAATGCGTACTGCTGGAAGGCTTCCCACCTTCCTGAATGTTAAACACACATTTGATCCAGTGAGAAAGTGCGTCCCCCCGGTGTAAACAATTTTTTTAAAAGAGTCTTCTGACAGGACAGATGGTTGTATTTTCTATGATTAACCATAGAAGTGTACACCATGTACTTTTTCCTTTGGGTTTTCCGCAATAAGAGGTAAGATAAAATTGAAAGAAAAATAATAGATGAAAATCATATTTTTGTTTTGGTAGACCAACTAATACAATAACTCTACGAACGAAAATTGTCTCTATAATAAAAAATAATTTGAAAGTTATACGTTCCATATTTTTACATCAAACATAAAAATATTAAATAATTTGAATTAGCCTAACAAAGATTTTCAGTTTGATTTTTATGTGGAAGATTATTTTATTCGCCCTCACAGAGTAAATTGCTATATGGAAGATGAAGGTGTCCAAGCTGGACGAACATTTGGCGCAAATTATACAATAGAAGCAGATACTTTATGTCTATTCCATCTGTCACAAATAGAAATAACTTCTACTGTAATTGGAAGCTTAAAAGTACAAGTACAGCAACCCAAAATGTCATATTAAATAGGACAATTACGATCGAGATGATAAACTTTGGTTAAGAAAACTAGTATTTTATTTCCTTTAAGACTGAATCGAAGATTTTAAGTGACTACGAACATTATGTGAGCCTTTTGATGCTAATATAGAAATAAGGAGTATGGATATAAATATGTGCACTGAGAAAAAAACTGCAGGTGTCGTACTTATAAAGATAGGAAAATGCGTAATTCCTGTAGTTTTTGGACATAATGTACAGCAGACGTATAACTGAAAAGGTATGTTTTATAATATTTTCTGTATAAGTGTTCCTTCTATACGTACTTTCTGTAAGATACAATGTAGGCGGTCAGGATCTCACATACAAATGGATGTATATAACATATAGCTGACGAATTTAACATAAGTATATGCATGTGACATACGGAAAATTGTTAGATGTCAGACACCCTGCAACGGCATAATGTAGCGTCCAAGGGCAATACCTATGTAGCATACCGGTAACGTGTGCTCCGTACTGATTTCTATAGTAAGCAAAAGGAAAATGAAATGAAATGAAATCTTTGAGTTTTACGTCCCACGATTATGCCGGTTAGGCTAAAGGAGACGGTGATGATGAGTAATGAATGAAATGGTGGAATGAAGAAAGCGGGAGGAAACGGGAAAACCCCGAGAAAACCCACGCACACGGTGTTTGTCCACCAGAAAGTTCACTTGGCGGGGGCTGGGATGTAAGCAAAATGATACCGTACATTTGTACAATATACCGCTCTCAGGAGAACTGATTTTTCTCTGTGTGTTTAGTAGAATATGGGTCCAATTATGAGGGTAAATGAAAATTTAATATATGAAAGTGCAAAAGGTTGCATATACGTTGAGCATGTATAGAAATGACAATTCTGGATGGTACAGCCATATGGAGATTTACGGCAAATGTGTTCCACGAGTTGAGTCCGAAGCATTTTCCGGGAAATATTGCAACCGAATTAGCTTTAAACGTTAGTGGGTGACATATTCGCCAGACACTGAAAATTCCCGTACACTTGGGTGAAAATTCCGTACACTTTCGTAAAATTCCTACTACCGTCTACAGCATCATTTCTCCAAAAGATGAATCTTGGACGTGTAGTTCTTATGCCAAACATACTACTTCATATTCGTCCTAATCGTGAAGATAAAGTGCAAGAAAAAATGTAAGTCGAATCATTTGCTGTTGGAATGAACTCTTTTTCAGTGATTTAATCTGAAATGACTTTGCAAAACCGGAATAAATATTCTGTCAATTTAGGGGGGTAGGAAGAGCGAATGCTCCCCTAATTCAGTATGAAAACATATATTTTAATCAAACGATTAGCGAGAGTGAGCTCGTTGGTATAGCACTTTTATGATTTGAAGTTTTGCTCCCCTGTCATAGCTGACGACATAGGAGAACGGAAGATGTAAATATGATAAAGAAGAAATAAACTCACATGTGCAAATTTAGAATTAGAGAGAAAATGATAATATAGCATACATATTTTGTCGCAAACTTTGGTTTTGTAAGTAGACATGTAGAAGCTCACCCGAATCTGAGAGCATCCCACTACCACCAATTGGTGAATTCAAGCGGAGAACTCAGCTGAGAGCATCAGATGATTACGGAAGGAGAGAAACATCTTAAGATATGGTGAACGAAAAATGACAAATATTTTCAACAGCACAAGACCGCATTCGATCCATAGTCCTCACAATTACCAAGAAACGCCTTTCCGCAGTCATCCGCGGAGCCACACAGAACGATAGACAGTCATACGTCAGGCACAAAGCGTTCGTTACTACCAGTGATTTATTTGTAGGGGGAAGCTAGGGAAATTCCCAGTCTCTGTTTTTTATTTCCTTGGAATTAACTTATTTGCTGGTGTGCAAGCGTGGGAAGAATATTTTCTACTTCTATAGAAAATTTCCTAACAATTTTCAAACATTTTTAGCAACACAAAACATTATTCATGACTGTCTGCATAATAATAGTTACACAATACAATTACTTCCAATTATATGAATTCCCGTACCAAGTAAACAAAAGAACTGTGTATGAAATTCTCTATCTCGTAGAAAATATCCAAACTAAATTTTCCATTTGAAACAGCGGAAGCTCACGCACGGGGATAAAGGAGCAGGTTTCGCCCATAAGATTTCTTTTGGAGATTAGAGAACATAAATTTAAACTCAAAGGCAAAATTACTCGTTTCATTATACCCAAATTTTACTTTTATGAAGGCCAAATGCGTAGAACGAATGCATTCTTTTTGGCTTGAAAAATAAAATTATGGCTGAATGTGGAAATGAACAAATTGATTATGATCAGGAACAATTGATGCTACAAAGCTGTGGCGTAGCCAAGAGGTCTGGAACCCCTGACATTCGTAAAACTTGTTACATTCATGTATACGGGTTTTATTGCAACTTTTTCAGGGGAAAGCTCCTGGATCCCCTGAAATCAAATCCTGGCTACGCCCTTGCTACCAAGTGATGTATTCTCTGTCGCATAGGACAATGTGTTTTCCGTGGGATGCTATCTTTTCCCCTTACTATGAGTATGAAATCGGTACACATTCCTTGCTACCCCATGACTATTTAATTAAATGTTTTAAAAATATTTAAAGCTCAATCCCAAACCAAATCGATTATTCAATGATCTATCTCATAGAAATTGACCCTGACACTGTAGAAATAGCGAAAATATATATAAAAAAGGAAAAATGTTCTTTCACAGAGTGAAGCTTATGGTTTTTACCATACATTTATAGCGTAAATGTCTTGTGTATCTTATTCCGTACCTCATTGGGTCCCTGCAGAATTCTCCCGTGCTCGAGTTCCAGCAACCCATGTTCGAATCTGTGTTCCTCTACTTTTTTATTTTTATTTTTCATTGATCAGTTAGGACTCCAGTAGAAAGAAAAATATGGTTACAGCTGAAGGTGCGATTCGATATTCTGCAAGTTTTTATGTATTGCCAAGCAAAAAACATGAACTAGAATTTTACAGGCGTAAAACTGTTCCAGATTTGGCTGTTAATAAAAACAGCGAATAGGTTTACAGCTAAAAAATAAATTCAATTTTCTTAAATTGTGGCCCATAATTAGCTACGATCAAGGAAATGGATTTCAACTGTCTTGTGTGTGTGATCGGCACATTAACTTTCAACAACCCTATTTCTGGAACTAAATATCACTTATTTTGTTTTTAATTTATATATATAAAATTTTCATCTTTTAGTCCTTAACAAAACAGAGATGAAAGTTCAAACTGTCACTATGGTATTACATTTCGTTACATAAAGATATGAATATATGTACTTAAAAATGTAGAAGATAATATGACAAATAACTTGAACAATTTGTAGAAGAGGTAAGCTATGGTTTAGAATAAAATAAACTGCAACGAAAGGCAGGGTATTTGCAGTTAGCGAAAATATTTTGCCTGTAGATGCTGAAATACAAGTTTCTTGAACAGATAAGGACACTTCACCTTGAGATATACACATTGAATTTGATTCTGGATAGAATCTGAAATATGTTAAGAACTTTAAACCTAGAAGAACGCAACATAAGTTTTAATGCCATGGTTATAATATTGTCGTTACTAACTCACTAGCAATAGTGGCTCATTGAAAGAATTCCTACTTCCCGATCTTTTTATATAAATCAACCAATCTAAAGCCGGATTTTTAATCAAAATATATTTTCTCCTTTGCGTATATTTCAAGGGAACATTTAAGGTCAACATTGTTTTAGCAAATGTAGCAACTCATCAAATTGAACAATGCCAAAAATACCCTGCTTTACTTGCTTGAACCAATGTTTGGTAAAAGATAATACGTGGTCTTTATTTTTGGTTTCTTTCTTTTTTTGTTTTCTTAGGTTTCCGAATACTTGTTAGGTAATGCTTATTATTGTATATTTATGTTTGTTCTGTTTGAAACGGAAAAAAGTTTATTATAATGAAAATGGTCTGCAGAGCTCTTTTTGGAATGTCTCTTATTAGTTGTAGTACTTGATTTAATGTTAGATTCCCATTCAGCAGCGATGTTAATGTGACATGGACTTACAGCTTAACGCGGGATCCGAAACCATAAGATTCTATCGAGAATGGAACTCTTTTTTTACTAAAAAGTATCTGACCACAGTCAGTTCTTACCCGTTGGGGTTAGAACATTCCATATTATTATACCAGTGTTTGGAAGAAGTGATGAAAATGGTTATGAATTTCGTGACCAAGAAGCAATCACACTCGTGTCCCTATATGACCGGAAGAGACCTGTATACGACGAAACGTCATCATACACACGGTGAATTTGTATGATACTGTTAAAAATTAAACATAATACATGATTTTTATATCAATAAAATACTTAAATAAATAAAAAAATGACTGTAACAATACTATTAATGTATATCTTCATAGTATATTAATGAAAGAGACATTGTCTATCACAACGAGAATTGGCAGAACCGTTTGAAATGAAGGTTGTTAACATAGTTAACAACATATCTTGCTCTATGTTGTTGAGAACTACCTTGGTAGAGTACTCCCGGAAGGAATAACTAAATACATGTTTCTGATTTGTTGGAGGTATCCGTATCTTGCCACGTAGATCCGTATCCGGCGCTATCCTATACGTCTGTGCATAACAGAAATCAGACGCTTCTTACTATCGGTTCTCGAGGCCGTGCCAGCTAGCGCTGTAGGCTAGTAAGAAGATCGCTTTTGGTGTGGGTTCAAACCCGGCCCAAGGAAAGTTTTTCGTTTCTTTAAATCGTTCATAATAGTTTTTTAATACAATATGATGAAAAAAGTACTTGAAAACGTTGTTTACTTTCGTGCATATAAGTAGTAGTAGTAGCAGTAGTACAGAAGCGAAAATATGTACCTATATTTTCCATTAAATCATGAATGTGAAAAAAATGACTTCCAATCCTATTCGGAAGGTAGGTATATTGGCACGTGTCGAACCGATTTGTTTGCTACGCGACGTTATGCCTTCAGGCAAACTACTGGCGATTGACTCCACCATGAAGAAAGAAAGAACGGAATACAGGTATGCTTATTTCATGGGGATAACAAAATAAAATAGTATATCTGCTCCTTGACATTAAGTGTTTGAAGCCAATGCTATTATGGTTATCCATATTCTAATTTCCTTGCAAGACAAAAGGAAAACTTTAATTCTCCTATATAGGAAGAAATTACTATTTCGTTGTTATTTAAAACTCTGTGCAATTAAAAGACATAATTTCAGCTACTATAATTCCATATTCAAGCAATAGCTAATACACGGAGCTAATCTTATATCTTATATATCACACAGATAACGAAATAAAATAGCATATTTATCTACACTTTGGCCTTAAGTGCTTTAAAATTGCTCAGAATATTTTCCCCAACTCCCATAATAAAAATAAAAAAATAATGAGAAATGTTAATTCTAGTACAAAAAGAACTAAAAATATAATTATACTTATTGAGCAAAGGAATAAAATAAAATATATTCAGTCTGTCTTGGCAATTCCAAATGTTTACAACGTAAATGTTTTTTTATCTTCTGCTCGTGAACATTTCATATTTTCAAACTAATATTCATCTTAAAGGAAATACTTTTCAGTAAACATCTTATAATTTTAAACCTAATAGCTTGTTCACGCACCATTATTATCTATCACCGCATAGATTCGACAAGGGTGGCCATCTAAATCAATTAGTGACGAACAAAAGTCAGGTCTTCTTCTGAAGCTTTCCCATACTTCTCGAACGTGATTCTTACATTTCTCCCGTCTCGGTTCCGATTTCTACACAATTAGTGCCCACATATTTTTTCGATGGGGTTAAGTTCCGGTGGTTTAGATGGCCAATCGCACAAAGGATTTCTCTGGAACAATGTTTAGATATTCTAGAAGTATGGACACTGCTGTTATCTTGGATGTGTTCAATGACATGCATTTCGTCTTCTGGATATATGACCCTGTTGGTTGGTATCATGTGTCATTCTAACCAACGCTAATTCTTCCACTTCTTTCCTCTTTACATATGTTCTGCTGAATAAGGATTGCAATTGAGGTACCACAGAGACACGAGGTACACACTCTCTCGTCTGTCCAAATCTCGGTACCTCAGAACTCTTTCGTAGCTGGCACATACTGCAACGAACAAGATATTCTTGAGGCACGATGTTCTACAGTCAATTTTTCTTTTACGGGAGGAATTCAGTGATGGATTCCCGATTCATGTAATAATTTCCTTACTGTAATTGCTGATATGTTAAAAAGTAGGTCTTGTCCAAGAGTGGAAGCAGGTAGAAAGGGATTTTTCCGACTAGCAGAGACGAGTTCATTATCTTCATCTGCTGTTGTTTTTCTACATCTTCCTGATTTTGGGTGGTTTTGTAGTCCTTCTTCGCCCTCTTCTAGGTATCATCGGATCCAGTATTGAACACACGCTTTGGTTCTATTAACCATAATAGCAATATACGGAGCACTGTGACCTCATTCTTTACGGCCAACTATACGGCCACTCGTTACTTCTGAAGTATAAGGCTTGGCATTCTATTAAGCTGTAGCTCACCTTCGCTGTATTAACTCACAATAATTCAATGCACAGTCTAACACCCTTTACTGTAATATCAGCAAATTGAAACAATCCATGTGACGTTACATTACTCCATCTTTTCTTAGTGAATGTGTCAAGGTTAGTAGGATTAGGTTTGGTAGTACACTAAAAGCTCTCTCGAACAGCTCAACAACATATCTCCAGTGCTCAAACTGGAAATAAATTACTACCGGTTTACTTGTATACATAGACCTGTGTTAAGTATACGTCAACATAGTAGAGATTACATGTTATTGTAATTTCTTCTTACAGGTGGTATGATTTTTGGCATCTTAATTTACTACTCTTAATTTAATATACTCGTCCAATTTTATTATTGTATATCCTTGCTTCTATAATGACTGCTGCAACGAGACACCTTAATGTGAGTTGCTTGTTAGCCTGTAGGTTCTATTTGTAAATTGATTTGGAGTTTAGCGCCTCGTACAGAAGACGTGGATCTCCAGCTTAACGTGGGATCCGAACCATATAAGCCTCTACCGAAAATCGAAACCCATGTCTCTCGTGCAAAGGTGCACAACCTAAACATTTTATTTTATATGTTTTCTCCGAACATGGCAAAATTTCAAACCAGTCTCCACTTCAAGTACCTTGTATAAGTTTTATTTATTTTGTTGTTATCACAAGCCTACTTAAGACCTACAAGAGTACTTTTTTCTCCAGCAAGAGGGTGTAACAGTTAAAATTCCAGACACGTGATAAGGATGGCCACATATTGGATGATTTTATTTGTGTATACATATTTTTGGACAATACTAGAACCTATGGCCTTTCGCCCGTCACATATAAGGATTGACGTCTCTCGGAGAGCATACAATTCTGGGAAGCGTGAAGGAAGAAATGAATGTCAAGGGAAGGAAGCGGCCTAGAATATGTATGTTAGATATCATCCTGGCATTTGCCTGGTAAGAATGAGATAAACCGAAGAAACATCTCACTCAGAATGGCTGGCCTGAAAAAGCCGTTACACTTTTTGTACTGAGTGTCCCCGTCGAACACAAAGTGAATGAAATATATCATGTTTCGAAACATTTTCAATATACAGTTTTGTTGTAGCGTTTTATGAGATCTGATACTTGACTATTTAATGGGAGATGAAGACATCTGGGACATTCTCCATCCCAAATGTTGCAAAATAATATTTATCGTGTAATGTGTGGGTTGCATATATTCAACTACGGGATCTCTCTTTTACTACTTCCATCGAGTTTAAATCTCACTTTTCAAGAATTTCTGGTCCAAAATCCCCTTAACAAACGGAAATAATGAAACTTGTTGAATTAGACGCTTGAAACAGTTTTGCTGAAAATTTCAGAAGCAGCAATTACGCAATAGATGATTAGGATATTTAACTTATAAACATAGTGATTCGCACGACTGGATACATGTCTGGAAACTCGACTCGACTCGACACGAATTCGAGGCGAAACTTTGTAAAATTGGAGCCGAGTCAAGACTGCTCGTAAAAACTTCGACTCGACCCGAATGTCTCGAAAATCTTTCTATAATTTTACCACTATTTTGAAGAAAGTATTCACTCAGAGACAGCCATGAAACCAATTCCAGCATTTATTACTTTGGAAAGGTACAGAACGCATAAATTTAACAGTTAAACTTGCGGGATCAACACTTAATTTTCAGCTCAATTCAGTTAACTAAAATGTTAAAATCATGACATCGGCTACTACGACTGAAATGAACACGTGGCCTTCGCCACTTTACCTCGGCGCAGTGGCAGAGCGTAGCATTGTCTGATGAATCCCGATAACTTCTTCATCAAGACGATGAGAGGGTGCGAAGGCCACAGCTCCTTCACACTTGTACTGACTGGCGGAGAGAAGCTGGCGGCGGGTAATTATGCCCTAGGGAACATTCACGTGACCATCCATGTATCTAGTGAAGCTTGGGCAAGGCACCTTGACAGCCAAGGCAATTCACACACTGCTTGCAGAGTACGTATACCCCTTCATGTCGACCATGTTTCCCAACAGTAGTGGCAGTTTTCGACAAGATAGTGGAACATGTCACAAGACCAGGAGAGTGATAGAGATGTTCGGGGAATACAGGGGCGAGTTCCTAGTGATGTGCTGTACCCCAAACTTGGCGGATCTGAACCCAATCGAACACATCTGGGATGCGATTGAACGTGTTATCAGAGCACATCGCCCTCCTTCCCGGAATTTACGGGAATTGTGTGACCTGTGTGTGCATATGTGGTGGCAACTCTCTGCATCAACCCACCAAAGATCATTGCGTCCAAGTCCATGCCGTCGTTATCCATGCTGAAGGCGGATATACTGACAATTAGGTAGGTAGTCAAAAAGTTCTGGCTAATTTGTGCGTATATTGTAACTCGTACATTTTGTCTCGACTCGAATTTCAAGACGTCTCGTCTCGGATTCGACGCGAGTCAAGACATAAACAGCCGAGTCTAGACACGAGTCAAGCCAGAACTATATTTTCAACTCGAGACATGAATCGAAACAAGGTTTTATCGAGACGAGTAGAGCCGGGCTTAAATCTTGAGTCTACTCGACGGGTGCGCATCCCTATAACCACAATTACGATAATAGAGATGCTACGAATATGATCTTTTAATAGAAATGTATTAGTAGTAAACAAAGCATCATATTGAACTCATACGCATGCTATTTATCCTTCTGTGTGTGTGCTATTGTGTGCAGAAAATAGTATTTGCGAGGAAACGAGACAAGGCGACCTCGTTCAGTAGAAAATGTTAAACCTTATTGAATGCGGAGCTGAATGTAACGATACTTCACAAAACGAGAGAGACCGAAATCTTATTCACGTGAACAAATCTAGAAAAATCCTGAAGCTTACGTCGTGACCGAGGGGAATTCTCTCTTAACTATATACTCAGCGTACTCATCTTCGGCACGAGAGATCTAGAATCGATTCCTGGTGGAAGCTTATATGGTTTGGATTCAATATTAAGTTGTAGGTTCACGCCTCAAATAGCCTCAGTACTAAACAAGAGACTAAACTACAAATCAACCCACTAGCCAATCAATTGAAATCATACTTCGGAGCACCTTTCCCTGTCACAATTAGGATATAGTAGTTCAATGAGAGAGTTATCACCTCTGGCTTTAAAATCATAGATTCCAGTCTATGCCAAGAAGTTAGTGTTGAACAGTGTCGTGTCCGTTGGTTTCTAGGGGTTCTTTTTTCCTTCCAATTCTTTCATCAGTTTATTTCATTATAAATTTCCTTCACCCATCATCCGTTTACTTTAGCTTTCAGGAAATGACCGTGCGACTGTTAAAAATTGTCGTTTTATTTCATAGTATTAGATCAATAATTGAGTCTTGAATTTCCAAAATGAGACTTCACTATTCACACTTAATTACTTCTGAGTCGATCATTAGTATTTATATATCTAATTTAATTATAAGTACCCTGGCACTTGTATACTACTGTGTATTAACTATTTTTCTTTTTTCTTGTCAAAAATAAATCAAAGTATTGTTTTCTTCTCAGTGTGAAAGAACTAACCTTTCTCTCAAAAAGAAGATTGCTTTCAGCAGACACAAGATTTGTTTGACAGGAGTTGCTTGCTCACAGACCTCACGTGAAAGCAGCATGTCTCACGGAGAAGTTAACTCACGTGAAAGGGGTTGGAAATATTTTACCCTTTCACCCGGTTGACTTACTTCTTTCGCGATGGTAATACCAGTAGTAGTTGTAGTAGTAGTAGTAGAATGAGGATGAGGAGAAGTGTAATAAACGATTAAAAAACTTTCATTGAGCCGGGTTTGAACCGACGCTCGAAGCCAGCCTACAGCGCACGGCTACGACGACAGACAGTAACAATCGTCCGATTTCTTTTATTAACCTTGGTATAGGATATGTGCCAAGATACGGAAAACGCCAAGCAATGAGAACTGTGTATTTAGTTACTACTTCCGGAAGTACTCTCCCGAGCTAGTCCTCAATAACCCAATCCGAGTTAGCAGTTAACTATGCCAATAAAATTCATTTCAAACGGTTCAGCCATCTTTTGTTATGATGGACAACGTAGTTTTCATTTATATACTCTGTACATATAGATTAATAGTATAGTTCCTGTTTTGTTCTTTCTTCGTTTAAGTTATTTATTGATATAAAAATGAGGTGTTTTTTTAATGTTTAACAATACCTAGCATTTTGTGTTATCAAGCAGTCAAATAGCGAATTTTATGTGTAATCAGTGGCAGATGTGGAGCCTATGCCCCGAGTTTGTTGAGTGACAAAATAGTTTAAGCTATTATTTATATATTTTTGAAAGTTTATATGTCTAAGTACTAGCTGGCCCCCTGTTTTTACCTTCTACACCCGCCACTGCGTGTAACATGTATATTGCATTGATTTCAATGTGTCACGTAAGTAGTAAATTAGAAGTAAAAACATGAATTATAAACATTGTTCATTGTAAGTACTCAAGAGATTTTCTTTTAACTTACAAAACAATTACACCTGACTTTTGAATGTATGGAAGTTAACATTTTTTTTAAGTCATCATAGTCTTTAGTTTACTTAATCACATTATAGAGATATACTGAATCGATTATTAATTATGAGTTCCACACACTTAAACTAACATTTGACTATTTATATGTCACAGTCCTTCACCAACACTTGATTATTTTATCTGTTTTCTACCATCACCAAATTTTATATCACCATAATCACTTGTAAAGCCATGATAATTCACTATCATGTGCTTGGCAACACTATCATTTCCGTAAATTTACTGAGTTCGATATTCTGAGTTGGCCTTGAACGAAATCAAGAGCAACTTCCGTTTGCACTGTGCGTCTTTAGTAGTTACGACATGAGTCCACTGCTCGAGAATTTGTAGTTTTTCCACTAATTTTACGGTTATATTATTGATAATTCACAAGGAATAATAAAAATTTTATTAAATTTTGTGTCCTTGTCCGTCGATTGTGAGTTTATTTCATTATAGGTTTGTGAACAACAAAAATTGTGTACGGACGTACTCGTGGAATCCACTGCATTCCATATACATATCTTCCTGATGCTTATTATGCTGCTTACTATTCGTCACATCATTATCCTGTTCAATAATCATTCTCAGCGTGTTGTGATCTGATTTTCTGTGATTAATGTTTTCAAGAATAGTGTGTGTTTTTATATCTTCGTGTGATAACTTGTGTGCGTGTTTTTAACTACTCTTGCTCACTTTCGCACATATTGGGACAGAGAGGTAGTGTTTACTAGGTATGCCTATAATAGGTTTTTCATATACACTTTCAGAATTAGCCTCGCTTCTTGTACTAATCATCTTAGAGTTTTTAATATCTAAATTCCTTATTTTAACTAAAATATAGGCTATAACCATATTAATTACGAATTCTAGTATACCAAGTAAGAAAATCGCAACGTAAAAAATTACTTGCTGCTGTCCTTTCTTCCCAATAATCTGTAATAAACAGAGGAAAACTATAAACTTTATTGACTTGTTGATATTGTCAATTAATTGTAGATACTTAAAATATTGCTCATACTTCTGTCTATCCACTCATCTGATTGTATATTTTACAATCCCGTTTATTGTAAGATAGGCATTTTCTTGTTCTAATTTTTCATTGCATTTCCTTACGCATAACTTTGCGTCTTAGATGCAATGTTTATCTTATCGTTCTCCTATTATATGTAACTTCTCATATCACTAAAAGTAATATCTTGAAGTACATCTTAATTTTCGTCTTTTTTTCAACTTGTACATAACGCTATATTGCTGTTGTTATATTTAGAAATAAGCTTTATTCATTAATATTTATATAAATATTTCATTGCTGAATCTATCCTATTCAGTCTTTTATTATTACTATTTTACATTATCTATTCCCTTGCCTCTTTCTATGTATTTAAAATTATAAATCATAGATATTGTAAATATTTCTACTCACTTTTCTCTTTTTGATGTTCTATTTTCTAGTTTTCCTAATTTCTGTCTATTCTTATCGAGTTACTACGTTGTCTACCTGAGTCATACTTGTCTACTATCTATTATTAACTATATTCTTTTAACCATACCTAATCTCTCACAATCGATCGTCATTCCGTGTCCGTTCCTTTCTTACCGACTACGCTTCTCGCCTCATGGTTCTAGAATCGATGCCCCCTTAGTGAACTTATTTCTAGCTGCTAGGTAAGTAGCAGGAATTATTTAATTTTGCTTTTTAATAAATTTTTCCATTCTTTTCCAGCATTACTTCAACAAATGTATTTCCTCAGACGCATTTTATATTATTATTATTATTATTATTATTATTATTATTATTATTATTATTATTATTATTATTATTATTATTATTATTATTATTATTATTATTAGTATTAGTATTATTATTATTATGTTATGACTTATGCATCTTCTTTTTCCAATTCGTAATTCCTAATTGCTATGTAGAATTAACAGTACAACACTATTAATGCTACTATAGTCAATATTAATACGATCATTATTCTAAAAATTATATATATTATATACTCCGTTGTAACAAGTTGTGCGACAGTAATTTCAACTTTTAATTTTAGCAAAATTTCAGTTAGATTATGAAGCTCTTGCGTGTGTAATGAAAGATTAAGTTGTTTCTCTGACCAATTTCCCATTAGATTTACATGTTTATTTTGTACATTAATAAGTTGTTTAGTTGGTATTGCCAATTCATCAATAATTATACGATCAAAATCCTTGTAATTAACAGAATAGGATCTGTTATTACCGTGTTCTAATTTAGTTGATGTTATGCCTTGGTTCTTATCTAATTTTGTCCGATATCCTTGTTTTAATGATGAGTTCATTACTCCAGCGTGTGTGTATTCAAATAATACTTCGCTTAAATATTTTTCTCAATTCTGTTGTCAATTTTCTAGTGATTTATCATCGTTTTATTTTTAATTATTTAACTTCCCAATGAACTCTGAAATTCATTAAAATTTTTGAATTACTATTGCTATTCTTATTTATTAATTTATTTAATTAATTAAATTTAATTATTCATTTATGTGTTTATTTATTTAATTACTTATTTATTTATTTACTTATCTAGCTACAAATGAGGAATACTTTTTGTTAAATTCTCTAAAATATAAATGTCTCTAATAATTTATATCCTCTAATTTTAAAAAAAAATACTAATTGCTGTGACCAATACATGTTTGTAGGTTCACAATACTAAAATATCTGCATTTTCTCAGATATTGATGAGGCTTTGGTTGAGTACCAGCCGCCTTACTGACTGCTCACCCATAAACACGCATTGTGCACAGTTTTTTCACAAATATTCCTACTTTAAAAAATCAAAATTCCATTCTTCTAAATATCCTACATCCATTCCTAGCCATCACTGTCCGAATCATAATCTTCTTCTTCTTCCTCTTCCCCTTTTCTTCCTTTGAACTGATAAATGGTTTAATCCGTCTGATGTCTACTGTGCTAACTTTCTTTTTAGCTTTCGATGTCTCATACTTAACTCTATATGAGTTATTATTGACTTTCTCTAATTTAGTAAATCTTATGTTATATCTCCCACCAAAACAGCCTGTAATACCTGCTCGTGGCGTTTCTTTGATCAAGATTTGTCGACCGATCTCAAAACTCGGTTGGTCATACTTCTTCTCAATCTGTTTTTTCTGTGCCTTGAACTTCTTCTGTAGATTTTTATGAGCCAACTTCCTTGCCTCTCTGACGGTTTGCATTTTCGTCTCATTATCCACATTTTCACATGGTATGTCCAGATATTGTTCTAAAATGTCCTGGGTTCCTTTCCAGTTAACAAATAATACGGTGAACACCCAGTTCCGTCATGTATCTAAGTATTCATCGTAAAAAATATACTGGGTAGGACCTCATCCCAATTCCTGAACTCTTTAATAATATAATGTTTCATCATTTGCTGAATGGTTCCTATTCCTCGTTTCGCTATTCCCACGGAATAATGGGCATCGGCATTTGCAAAGTGAAGATTCATTCCGAATCTCTCAGCCATTCCTTCCATGATTTTGCTTCGGTGACTGCTCAATCTGTCAATATTAAAAAGTTCGGGAACTCCGTGCTTCGTGATTATTTCTTCAAATATGACTTGTGCAATAATTTCTGCCGTAAGCGCCGGAAGAGCTCTTGCTATAACATACCGTGTTGCATTGTCTACAAACACTAAAACATATTTATTTCGATTATTCTTCGATCTTTTAAACGGACCAATTTCGTTAAGAGTTACAAATTGAAATGGCGCATAATTAGGGTAGGTCTGCGCATGAAACTGAGTCCTTCCAGATTTCCTCTTCTGGACTTGACAGCTAATGCATTCCTTTAATTTGTCATTAAAAACTTTTTCATGTTGGGAAAATAAATAGTTCGCAATGCTCTCTTGTAACATTTACCATACGAAAAATGACCTCCGCCATACACGGACCAGTGAATATTCTTAAATACTTGTTCCCGAAGTGAAAACGGTATACATAACAATAACTTCATTCAACATGGCATTTTCTGTGTTCGATAAAGTTTCCCATCCTTTATCGTATATCATCTAGACTGTTTTTCAGCTTTTACATCGGTCCCCTCCGGATCTAAAATTGCTTTCATTATTGGGCCGAAAATGCATCCTTTCGTTGTAGATCTCCCACGTTTATGTTGTCATCAAACGCCAAGTTCAACTGAAGATCATCCTCGTTAATCGGTAATGCATCTATTTCTATATCATCCTTTGTCGGTTTAATTGTTGTATTACGCGGCAATACATAACTCGGGTTCTTCTTTCTTCGGCGATGGATTGGCGTGTAATTATATTGTGCCAATTCCAGACTTAACCTTAGTAATTTAGGAGATAATTTTGGTGTAGTCTGCAAATATTTCAACCATCGACCATCGGTGCAGAGTTCAAATTCTTTATTAAACAAGTAGTAATTAAATGCTCTAAATGTGTCCACCACCGCCAGGATTTCCAATTCTACTATGTGCTTTTGTTTTTCTTGTTGCCTCAAAACTCTGCTATAATACGCAACAGGAGTCCACTCACCACTTTTCTGTTTTTACATTAACACAGCTCCAATTGAAGTCATTGAAGCATCTGTGTACACCCGTGTCTCCAGTTCTTCACGGAAAGGTGCTAAAACTGGTGCCTCCAGCAATGCTTGTTTTAGCTTCAAAAACCCTCCTTGTGTTCATCTTTCCATACAAATTTGTGGCCTTTCTTCAAAGGTAGAAAAAACACTGCAGCAATTTCAGCATAGTTTTTGCAAAACTTTCGGACATAGTTCGTCGACCCAAGAAATGACTTTAACTCTTTGGGTGACTTCGGTGGTTTCAAAACTTTAATCGCTTGAATGATCTTAGTGCTAATTTCGTATCCAGCGTCACTTACAACGTGTCCTAATACTAAAAACTTTTCTTCTACGAAGTTACATTTTTCTAACCAAATTTTCAATCCGTAATTCCTTAATGTCTGAAAAATTGACTTCAACACCTCGACCATTTTCTCCTGTTCGTTTGTGTATAGGAATATATAGTTCATATAATAGGATACTCCATCTGGACAAGCATTCGCTAACGTCATTGCCATACTTTTCGTATAAACTGGGGGCGATTGAATGTACCCCATAGGCAAAACTTTGTACATATACGCCCCAAAGCCTGAGATATTAAAAGCAGTTCAGTCACGTGACTCCTTTGTAATAGGCACCGTGTGGTATGCTGCCTTAATGTCTAAAGTTGAGTAAAATTTATGGCCCCCATACACGTTAATATCTGGTATCTGGTGTATAGGTCGTAATGCAATTCTGTGGAACTTAACATGTCGGTTCAACCAGACACAGTCCAGAACGGCTCTTATAGCTCCAGATGGCTTTTAAACAAATAACAGGGGCGAATTCTATGAACTATTCGACTCTTCTATGATGTTTTGTTTTAGCAGTATGTTAATCTGTTCCTTAAATTTATCACGTAACGCTATTGGTATGGGATATTGCTGACGCCTGAAGGGAACTTTTGTCTTAAGCTCAATATAATGTTCCACGATTTTACCTCTCCCTAAATCATCTTCTTTCTACGCAAAAACATCACCAAAATCAGCACAAATTTTCAATCTTTCTCCTAATCCCAAACTTTATATGAGATCTATCAAAATTATGTCTTGCTTCTAATACTTTGTCAATTTCTACCGATGATAAGCCTTCATCTCGCAATTCCTGCTCACTTTGGCACTCCTCAGCATATCCTATTCTTAGATGAAGTATCGACATTACTGGTTTATTAGCTGGATTAACAATTTCCAATTTTTACTGTTATTTACGCGGTACTGGTTTCTTCCGCGATTTCGAAAACCTCTACTATTTTCATACCCTTGACTCCTATCTCCATTATTTTTACTCGGTTGTTTTCCATCATCTTTAACTTTTGTGGGTAACGATAACTGTAGTTCCTCAATTGTCTTTTCTAATTGCGCTAACTGAGTTAAGCTCGGTGGTTCCTGTTTCACATTCGTATCAGATTTGCCACGCATTTCTTTTCTACGAATTAATCTACTTTCGTCTGAATCGCTATCCTCACTATCGGCCTGCTCCTTGATTTTCTTACTAGCTGTTTATAGTAACTTTACCTGTCTCTCTTTTTATCCTCTTATCTATTTTACATTTATTCTTTTCTATTTTTGTAAGTCCTCTATAAACGTATCTATTTTAGAATAGGCATTCTTACCGACTTTCTCCATATAATATGGTTGCAATCCACCAACAATAATACCTATCTTTTTCGCATCCGACATTTTGAAATCTAACCGTTCACACATTACGAGCATGTCATACACGTAATTGATTATCTTTTCGTCCTCCTGATGCAAACGATCTCTTAATTTCTCTTCAATGTCCAAAGTAACATTTGTCTTTGTGAATTCGTTAATTATTTGTCCCTGTAAATCTTTATAGGCATTCTCTGCTAAATTCTTGCGTTTAAGGAAGAACTTAAGCCAATGTCTGCCCGTTCCATGAAACACACTATGCAATAGCTCTTTTCTTTTATCTTCAGTCACGCTTGCCATTTGACATGCATCATCGAATTCTTTAAAAAATCCGATGATATGATTGTCCGATCTTAAATCAAACTTTGGCAGTGTATTAATGTCTGCGTAAACCGTCACGTTAGAAGCCATTTCTGTCTTATTTTCAAACACTGATTATTTTTCTTTATTATTATTATTATTATTATTATTATTATTATTATTATTATTATTATTATTATTATTATTATTATTATTCTACAGATTCTCTCTTTTATTAGAACAAGTTTTATTAAAATAGACGGAAAGCCTTCCGTAAACGATTGTGGCACCGGACTCGACGGAAAATTACTCGGAATTCCTACGTTTTGTTTTATAGGTTTCTCGTGTCTCCTTCTCGGCGAAGTTCTAACATCAAATAGATTATCCATTTCTAATGATATTCCTTTACTAGCATTTTGTGCGCGAGTCTTAATAATTCCTGCCTTCATTTATTATATTTAATTTCCGTACATAACTATTAATTTCTTACTAGTCTAAATATATACATAATAATAATTAACATTAACCTCGTCTAATAAAATAAAATAAAATAAAATACCACTTATATATTTATATGTACCATCACAACTTATCTTACACTTTAATTCTTCCGGGAATCAAACCAAGGGACGCTTCCACCATGCCAATGGTGGGTACTTAACAATCTAAAACAATGAACCTCCCGGGAATCGAACCAAAAAACGCCTCCACCATGCTAATGGTGGGTAATTTACTTCTTACAACTAACCGTCCCGGGAATCGAACCTAAGGTCACCTCCACCATGCTAAGGGTGGGTAATTTACTTAAAATACAACTACCTCTCTGCGGAATCAAACCACGGATGCCTCCATCATGTCAACCCCCTGTGTGTGCCTTTAATTACAAGTGCGTAGCTCGAAGACACAGGAAGATTGTTCTCCGAACATTTTCTATAATGTCCGGGAAAATTCAATTACTAATTCTAAGAAAATTAACACATGAAGAGTTACGTTAATAATCATTGTATTTTCAATAAACAAACGTGATGTTAGAGTGTACTGTGTTGTGTAAAGGATGCAAAACGTTACCAAACGTTACCTGCGGAGTCTGTCTATTTTCTCTATTTGATGACGAAAAACGAATAACAAACACATACCTTCAAGATAGCTATTGATGTCATTTCTCAGGAAGCTAAGTTGCAGCAGAGTATACTCCAACTACTGGCGATAATAATGCTGCTCAGATATTCCAATGTAGAACGGTTGTAGAACTTATATTATAGACTAGTTCACCATACCTAATGAATAGTCTCAAAGTAAATCTCGTTGAATTATAAAACGTCAAATCACTGAACTGAGAGTCTCTTCATCGTTGAATCATCGTCTGAGACCTCTCTCCGTCAAAAGATCACCACCTCATCTTCGTAGGGTATTTATTTCAAATGTGTTACTTTCCAAACTGCCACCTTGCTTCACGTTGCTTCATGTGTTTACTATCTCATTGCCGAAATTCACATTTCTGCAATGATTATCAAATAGACAAAATCTCCAGACATCTATCTCCATAATCTGACAATTTTGTCACATCCTAAAATTTGTGTCTGTATTAGCAATTGACAAATAACAACATAAATATTACAACTACTCTCACAATATTCCTGACACAGCATTACTTCTGTGTTATATTTTGTAATCAAAACATTGCACATTCACAAGTCCGTATTTACAACTGACATAACAAAAACAATACTTCGATAACATAATTTTGAAATTTATTTTCTTAACCTAATTCTGCGTTCTCGTAATTACTTGACTTTTAATTTTCTCACATTCACTTATCTTTCTTCAATCCAATTATTAAAATTTTCAAAATAAAATCTATTTAACTTCAATCCCTCAACAATACACACACACATATATATATATTCATTTCTTTATATAACGAAATGTAATGAAATAGTGGCAGTTTGAACTATAGTTTCTGTTTTGTTAAAGACAAGAGATGAGAATGTCATATATATATTAAGAACAAAATTACTGATATTTAGATTGAGAATTAGGGATGGTGGAATAAAAGTGCTGAGCACACACAAAACAGCTCAAATCCATTTCTTTGATCATAGCTCATTATGGACTAAGATTGAAGAGAATTCGATTTATTTTTGAGTTTTAAACTAATTTAATGTTTTTATTAACACTCAAAATCTAGAACAGTTTTACGCATATACAATTCCACTTCATTTTTTGTTTGACAATAAATAAATACTTGCAGAATATCGAATCACACCTTAAACTGTAACGATATTTTTTTTTACTGGAGTCCTAACTGATCAATGAAAAATAAAAAAATAAAAAAGTAGTTCGACGACGATTCGAACACGGCTTGCAGGAACAAGAATTTGTTAATGTGTTACTCAATAAGATGCACAAGACATCTACGCTATAAATATATGTCAATAACCGTAAGCTTCACACAGTGAAAGATTTTTTTACCTTTCTTAAGTTTTACGTTATTTCCATAGCGTCTTGTGTGAACTGCAAATAGATAGATCATGCAATTGTCTATTTGGTTAGGGATTGTGCTTTTAAAACTTTTAAAACATTTAGTTAAATCGCCATGGAGTAGCAAGGATTTCATTCTCATAGTAAGAGGCAAAAAATAGTAACCCGCGGAAAACATGCATTTTCTTATGTGACAGGTAATACATCACTTGGTAGCAGGGACGTAGCTAGGATTTGATTTCAGGGGACCGCTGACTAAATGTTAATTTGGGTTTGTCTGGGGGTCCACCCAGGGAAAAATTTGAATAAAACCGCAAGCTTAGGCCTTATGCTGACAAGTTTTAAAATTGTCGGGGTTCCAGACGTCCTGACTCCGCCACTGCTTGATAGCATCCATTGACCCTGATCGTAATCTCTCTATTCACTTCTACTTCAGCCATAATCTTATTCTCCCAAGCATAAAAGTAGGGATACACGTGAGATGAGTCGAGACGCCTCTTGCAATAGAGAAATATACATTTTTCCTTTCGAAGCATCACTTTTACAACACGTTTTCGAGAGGAGACCGAGACAAATGTTGTCTCGTGCGCTTCCCTTCGATAATGAATGCACTCGTTCTACGCATTTGGCCATGTAAAATTTGGGTATTATTAAACGAGTGATTTTCCATTTGAGTGTAAATTAATGTCCCCTAATCCCCAAAAGAAATTTATGGGAGCAAGCTACTCCCTTAGCCCCGTGTGTGAGCTTCCGCTCTTCCAAATAAAAAATTTAGTTTGGATATTTCTTCGAGATAGAAAATTTCATACACAGTTCTTCTGTTTACTTGGTACGGGAATTCATATAATTGGAAGCAATTGTTTGTGTAAATTTAATTATGTAGACACCCATGGATAAATGTTTTTTGTTGCTAAAACTGTATGAAAATTGTTACGCTATTTTCTATAGAGGTGGAAAGTATTCTTTCCATGCTTGCACAACAGCAAATAAGTTAATTCCTGCTGATAAAGCTAGAGATGTGGAATTTCTCTACCTTCCCCCCTACAAATAAATCATAGGTCGTAATGAACGCTTTGTGCCTGACGTATGACTGTCTATCGTTCTGTGTGCGCCCGTGGATGAGTGTGCAAAGACGTTGCTGTTTAATTGGGTGATCCATGAATCGAATATGGTCCTGGATAGTTGATTTTTTTCATTCTTCTTCATTCCCCTTTATCGTAAGATGTTCCTAAGAGCTTTTACATATATACTTACAAAACCAAAATTTGCGACAAAATTTGTTTCCTATCTGAACATCTCTCAAATTCTATATTTGCTTATGTGAGTGTATTTGCCCTCCATCATATTTGGATCTCCCATTCTCCAATGTCGTCAGCGATGACATAAGATGAGTTGAGAGCAAAACTTCAAATCAGAAATGTGCTATGGCAATGGGCTCACTCTTGCTAGGCATTTGATTAAAAGTATGTTTTCATACTCAAGGATTGGAGCATTCGCTCTTCCTACCACTCTTGAAGTGACAGAATATTTATCCAGGTTTAGCAAAGTCTTTTCGGATTAAACGACTGAAAGAGAGATCATTCCAACAGCAACAGGATTGAACTTCCATTTTTGTTGCACATTATCTTCACAAATAGGACAAATATTCAGTAGTATGTTTGGCATAAGAACTACAGGTCTAAGATTCATCTTATTTTGGAGAAATGATGCTGTAGACGGTAGTGGCAATTTGAAACAAGTGTACGGGAATTTTCAGTACCTGGCGATTATACCACCCAGTTACGTTTAATGCTAATTCGGTTGCAATACTTCCAGGCAAATGCTTTGCACTCAACTGGAGGAGCACTCTTGCCGTAAATTTCTATATGGGTGTACCATCTAGAAGTATCCCTTACTCTACCAATAGATCGAAAAAGTAGTGTCTGGTACATTTTTTGAATTGAAGTAACTACTGACATTATCTTGAGGGCGATCTTAATGAATTTGTAAGAGTAGTATTTCAAACTAGTAGAAATCAAAATCAAATTAAATATAACGGTAAAGGGTCTTTCCTAGTAAGATAGTGAAATCGGCCCTCGATCCTAAAATCCTTGACCTAATACTAACTCAAAAATATTTTGACCCCTCCTCTTCTTTTTACCGAATTATCGTATCATACATGCTCAAAATTGAATATTTTTTTTAAATTTTAGTGGGGGTGGTCCAAACATTTTGAAAGTTTACACATTGTAGATACTATCTAGATGCAGATGTGCATTTTTTTCGAAACTATTGATGAGTATTTTCTTTACTTTTTTACGTGACGAAAATTTAGAAAAAATGTAGAAAATTTTGGGGGGACAACGCCCCTGATTTTTTGTTAAAAACATTTCTATACCCTTATGTACTACATATATTTTTTCTGGGCCTGAAAGTGATGGCAAGATTGTCAAAAAGAAATAAACGGAAAACAATCGCTTTTTTCGCACAGTTTTCCCACTATTTTTAGGGCAATCAAGGTGACGGCCTCTTTAGCAATTCATTGCCAAAGTTCACAATTTTCCTTTCTCTTACGTCCCTTCCGCTTCTGTCGTTCTTTGGATGCTTCGAATGTGTCAAATTCGGAATAGAAACAGCAAATATATCTCCGCAACGGTGCTTCAACTTTAATCGACTCTTGCAAACACATACCTTGCGTTTGTATCTTGTATCGATCAGTGCTTGCTTCAGTAGCCGCAAAAAGTGGCGCTCCCTGCCGCAAGCTGTGTGTAACTTTTTTGAGCAAGAGTCGCATGAAGTGTAAGCAATGTTGATGGGATATATTTGGGTGGGATATGTTTCTCTTTCGAAATGGACACAATCGAATAAGCCGGAAAACGACAGAAGCGGAAGGGACGCAAGAGAAAAGAAACTTGTGAACTTTGGCAAAGGGTCATTGAACAGGGCCCTCACCTTGATTTTTTCCATCACCTTCCGGCCCCGAAAAAAATATATATTGTACGTAAGGGTACAACAAATTTTTAACCAAAACATCAGGAACTTGTCCCACACATTTTTCTACAATTGTTTGAAATTTTCAACACGCAAAATAAATAAATAAATAAATAAATAAATAAATAAATAAATAAATAAATAAATAAATAAAGAATATACGCATCGATAGTTTTGAAAAATGCATATTTCCGTCTAGATAGCATCTACAACCTCTGAAACTTTCAAACTTTTTGAATTACTTGAAAAAAGATTCAATTCCGCGCATGTATGATACGATAATTCGGTAAGGAGAGGGGTAGGGAGTCAAAAGATTTTTTAGGTAGTTTTGGGTCAAGGGTAACCTTTTGGGTCAATAGCAACCTATTTTGGATCTAGGGCCTTTGATAACTGTAAGACAAATAAATATACATCTTCGGAATGAGTGTCATGATGTGTTTACAAAAAATAATGACATAGAAACTAGAGACACTAAATTAAAGCATTAGTTTAAGATATATGAAAGTAGTACTAAGTTTAAAAGAATAACACACGAAGATATGGATATTTAATATGTACCGGAGGAATAAATTCACAACCTACCAATATATGTAAGTATTTTCAGTAGAAGAAAGTATCCGTAAATGAGAAAATTATTATAAAGTTTGTTGTTGGTTTTACAGGAGTTGCAGCTGATAATAAATATGTAATTAGATTTTAGTTTGTCAAAAGGACATTACATATTATCCAAACAATAAGAAAGTAATTGAATATGTTAAAAGGAAATGGAATTAATTTCCATCATTGTTTTTAATGCAAATATCTGTAATCATTTTTATAGATGAAAACATTGCTAAACAAAAATGTCAAATAATTAAAAATAATATCATATGGAATTTTTAAATAACTTAATATTTAAACAATAAAAAGTTATTAATTGAAATGAATTAGATTAGATGCGGAATATAAGATGGTGAGTATGGAAAGCTAAAGGTTAAATATGGTAGACGTATTTTAGCTAAATAAGAAGACTGAGATTTTTCACGTAGATATAAAAAACACATTACTGATAAAAAGAATGAAGATATACTAAAAGTTAATTAAAATTTTTAATATACAAGACTAAATAGTGATTAACCAACTTTTGAATTCTGGGTTAATAAAACGAAAGAAATTTTTCAAAGATTTTCTACGTACGAAATAGAAAATGGTTTTACGTTTAAACAATAATACATATATTAAAGTTTAAAGAATTCTTAAAATAGAACATCCAAAACACAAACGACCATTTGAGATCAAGTAATAGGTATTGATTGAAAGTATATATAAGGAAAGAAAATTACTAATATCCTTAGATAAATATATGGAACTTTGATAACAGTGAAGTACAATTGAGATACAGGGTAAGTGTTGAACGATATGAAAAAATAGAAACTGCGTGAAAGTGTGAAGAGATCAAAAGAGATGAGATGAAGAGATGTGTGAAGAGTTTTAGATATCCGATCTATAGTTCACCAATCACACTTTAAAAATGACGTAAGATGTAAAAATTTATTTTCCAAAAAAAATCAATGGAAAACCCAGTTGTTAGTGAGGAACATGAAAAGAGGTTTATTCTCAAAAAATACTTTCAATGTAGTTTTTGAAGATGGACAGGATAGTAAGCAAATAATATTTGAAATCATTGTCCGTGCATGTTTTAAATCTAGTATTAATGAACTACTCGTAACTGCAATGAATCATTATTCTCAGAATGAAGTAAATAGAGAAGTCAATTATAAATATACATACATGCAATGTTGAAAATTTTAAGTGTATATTTTATTGTTTTCTCAATGAAAATAACTCTTCGA
The DNA here is from genome assembly GCF_964235325.1 of Thermobia domestica. NCBI lineage: Eukaryota > Metazoa > Arthropoda > Insecta > Zygentoma > Lepismatidae > Thermobia > Thermobia domestica. Next base: position 35,340 of record NW_027656523.1, read on the forward strand.
TCAATTCTAAATTCAGAAATACACTTATATATGTTAGTTGTCAAGATATTAACATACTCATTAATAATTATTCATTAGACAACCCTCATAGACAACTTATTTAAAAAGATATTGTTTAATATTTTAAGTATACCCATGTTTACTAGTTTCCGAGTTATAATAATATGTTAAGAATTACTTTAAAGAATCTTGTATATTGATTTTTGATAGAGCCGGCTAAGCATTTTCAATATTTATCAACATTATCTATCTATCTATCTATCTATCTATCTATCTATCTATCTATATATATATATATATATATATATATATATATATATATATTCTACAACGTGTAATTTTCTATAGCACTGGCAAAAGGTGAAATTTTCGCACTATTAATGTACAATTTGGCACTCTTATTGAGAAATGTATCTGAATTTTTCGGATTTCTGAAAGAAATTGGAGAAAATTGTTTCTTGTCCCCCTTTTGGGGATGTATACACGAAAGTTCATTTTTCTTAAGGGAGATTCAATGTTAAATTTTGGAAGGAGTTTCCTCCAATAATTATTTGTAAAAATTTTAGGGAAAATGAGTTGTGTTTGTTACAAAATGCAAAAACAATCATTCACAAAGCTAGTAAAGCCGTCTCAAACATTATTTTGGGAAGGCCCCACTTTTGGGGGACACGGAACGTAAAAAGGTGGTGGGTGATGTGCTACCAAAATCCGAAAATTTATTTTCGGAGTGCCAGTAACCGTGAGATTAATCACCACAAATGTCACAGAATTAATGCTCGTATGCTGCTTACATATAAGAGCGACTAATAATGGGAGTACAGCCCCCTTTCAAAAATAAGAAAATCACCGTAGATATCCTTCGTAGGGACATAGAGAAGAAGGTAGTTTTTGTTAATTTATGGGAAATTTTTCGTCATTGTAACGAAAGATTATGCGTGTTTGAAATCTTGAATGCTATTTTGGTAACGCGCCGCCTTAGGGGGAAGCATTAATGATGGATCTTTATAAATATTCAAAATTTTGTTACGGAAATGCCAGTGATCGTCAATGTTTTTTACTAATGTCACGGAATTAATATTCTAATACTCCGTGCTTGTGCCAGTGACTTATGTGGGGCTATAGCCCCCTTTCAAAAATTAAAAAAATCACCATAAGTATCTCTAGTAGGGGCATACGATAAAAAATTATTTTTTGTCAATCAATGTGGAATTTGGCGTCGTTGTAGTAAAAGAGTATGCGTGTTTCATATCTGGAAAGCTATTTTGGTAACCACTGCCTTAGGGGGGCACAGGGAGTGAAGCATATGATGTTTGATCTTTATAAAATTTCAAAATTTTGTACTGGAAATGCCAGTGCGCATAAGATTATTCACAAATATCAAAGAATTAATATGCTTATACTCCTTGCATATGACAGTGACTTATGTGAGGCTATACCCCCCTTTCAAAAATTAAAAAACACCATAAATATCCTGAATATTGACATACGGGAAGAATTATTTTTTCTCAATTAATGTGAAACTCGGCGTCGGGTTTGCAAAACGTTATGCGTTTACCAAATCTGGAATACTTTGGAAAATCCGGTGTGTGTCCGATTGATCACAAATAATGCAAAATTAATATTCCTATGCTCCTTGCATGAACCACTGACTGATATTGAGCTACAAACCTCCTTTCAGCAATTACATTAAAATTTTATTATAAAAATTCTTAGTAAGGACATACGAAAGAAGCTATGTTTTGTCAATTAATGTGAAATTAGGCGTTGCGACAGTAAAATCTGGAATATTATTTTCACAATAGAAGGAACATAGTACGTAGGATTACTTGGTACCTTTGGTGGTTATAGGGGGAGGACGGATAGACCTTCCAAATGTTATTTTGGGAGTGCTCATGAGTGTCAAATTAGTTGCAGGATGCACAGAAATCATACTCCATACTGCTTTTATGTACAATTGACTAATATGTTGCTACAGGTATCTTTGAAAAGCATCATAAATTCAACATGATTATTCGTACGCAACGACCTACTGGTAGATGCATTCTTTTTAATGTGAAATTTAGCATTATTTTAGGAAAAAAATGTTTGTGACAATAAGATTATACCCATGTGTGGATTTATTTTAGGGGCATTGACTTAGAATTTCTTTTGCCTAATGGGAGTGTCACATGGGTAAATTTGCATTTTTAGTTAGAAAATACAATCACACTCTTTCGCTTGTACCTATGATGGTGCATGCGTCTGGAATTTTTTACGGCCATTTTTCCGTATTGGGCAACATAAAGCAAAGAATTGTCCAGAGCGTAGTCATCCAGATATGTTGGAGAAGGTGTTCACAGTGACTCTAGTAAATCGCATTGATTTATTCATGTCTTGCTCGTTCACGTGAAAAGTGTTGTTTTCAGACAGGAATAATATATTTTCTTGGGTTTATGGTATAGCCTGACTCAATTTGATCCTTACAAACACCGTGCTCGTGGGTTTTCTCGGGGTTCTCCCGTTTCCTCCCACTTTCTTCATTCCACCATTTCACTCATCTCTCATCATCACCGTCTCCTTTAGCCTAACCGGCATAACTGTGGGACGTAAAACTTAAAGATTTCATTTTCATTTTCAATCTGATCCTTATTCCTAGCGAGACATTTGTTTTTACTACAACCATGTGTCCATAGTATACGATTTCCTGACGTGCTTACATGTGCATCATACGAGTAGGCTACTGTGTGGAAAGAGGGATCACACAGTTATTGTGGAAAAGTAGGGAAAAGATATGTTTTTTTTCTATGAATAAAGAAAACAGTATTTAATTTTTAAAATATTACTTCTCATTAAGATCTTTTTGTTCGTAGTACCTGCGGCATTTTCCATTTTCATTTTGTGTTCCATTTTGAGCTGGTTTGCTTAAGTGTGCCGAAAATATGCTGGTGACTTTATTTGTGACTTTATGCTATAAGAAGAGTCCAATTTGGTTTTCAAAAACGCAAAATTCTTTGATTTTATTCCAGTGATGCCAAAAGAACGAAGCTATATCCGTAATCTGTAACACTGACAGACGATATTCATTTGTACTAGATTCGAAATAAAAAAAAATATTCTACAATAATGATAAATTGCACATTAATTAATTGTAAAGCATATTTACCTCCTTCCCGTATGTCCCTGCTAAGGATATTTACCATAGATTTTGTGATTTTTGGAAGGGTGGCTATAGCCCAATATCAGTCACTGGCACATGCAAGGAGCATCGGGATATTAATTTTGTATTATTTGTGATCAATCTGACATTCATTCGATTTTCCAAAATAAAATTTGAATTTTTTATAAAGAAACAATAACTTATACTTCACCCCCTAAGGCAGTACATTAACAAAATAATATTCCAGATTTGATAAATGCGTAACTTTTTGCTAACACGACGCCGAGTTTAACACTAATTGAGAAAAAATCATTCTTCCTTAATGTCAGTACTAAGGATATTGTTCATTATTTTTTTTTCATTTTTGAAAGAGGGCTATAGCCCCATATAATTCAATGGCACGTGCAAGTATCATTATAATATTAATTCTGTGACATTTGTGAATCATCTGACGCTCACTGGCATTTCCGGAACAAAATTTTTATTTCTTATAAAAATCAATCATCAGGTGCTTCGCTCCTTGTGACACCCTAAGGCGGTGGTTACCAGCTTTGTGAAAGAGTGTTTTTGAATTTTGTACAAATCCAGATTTGAAAAACGCGCATTTTTTTCCTACAACGACACCAAATTTCACATTAATTGACAAAAAATACATTTTTCTTGTATGTGCCTACTAGGGACATTTATGGTGACATTTTAATTTTTGAAAAGATGCTATAGCCCAATAAATGTCAATGGCACATGCAAGAAGCATTAAAGTATTAATTGTGTGACATTGATGATTAATATGACGCTCACTGGAATTTCGGTAACAAAATTTTGAATTTTTATAAAGATCCATCATCTAATGTTTCCCCACCTGTGTCCCCCTAAGGCGGTGCGTTACCAAAATAGCATTTCATATTATAAAAACGCATATCTTTCGTTACAATGACGAAAAATTTCACATTAATTAACAAAATCTACCTTCTTCTCATATGTCCCTACGAAGGATATTAAGTAAGGAACATACGATCATTAATTCTGTGACATTCATGATTATTCTGACGGTTACTGGCACTTCTAAAATAAATTTTAGGATTTTGGTAACACATCACCCACCACCTTTTTACGCCCCTTGGCCCCCAAAAGGCGGACCTTCCCAAAATAATGTTTGAGACGGCTTTACTAGCTTTTTGAACGAGTGTTTTTGAATTTTGTAAAACATGCAACTCTTTTACCCCATCTTTACGAATAATTATTGGAGAAAACTGCTTCCAAAATTAGCATTGTATCTCCCGTAAGGAAAATGAAATTTTGTGTTTACACCTCCAAAAAGGGGTTAAACAACAATTTTCTCCAATTTCCTTTGGAAATTAAAAAAATTCCGATATTTTTCAATAAGAGTGCCAAGTTTTACACTAAGATGTAAAATTTCATCTTCTCCCAGTACTGTAGAAAATTACACGAATTATGGAACAGACTATATATATATATATTGATTCATCTATGATATATAATTGAGAGTTTGCACAATTTCCGCAGTAGACGTTTGCGAATTTTGTAATCCCGCAACAGTAATTCCGAAAGAATGGAACCATTAATACATAGATTAGCTATTCAAATCTGATGCAAAATAGCCAAACTATTCATATATCTATTGATAATATTATTTCTGTTATTTTAAATTTACCGGACAATTGAGAACATATTAGCCAGTTACTTACTCAACTAACCGATTGCTATGACGATTCTTCATTTTATCACTTCGTCGGTAAACATTGCTTTGCATAGAAAAGAGCAGGTCGATATATATATTGGTCTATGGACCGATTTCACTCGATTTCTGTAAGTGATAATTAACCGAGCGCGTTGACTCGAAGCTTGCGACCTGTTATTTGTATTACCCACACCATCATTGATTCGAATCTAGCTACCAACTAATGTAGGATATTAACCCTCTCCTTTGTGAGATACAAGGAGACTTGAGTGGAGACTGGAGTCACTGCATAAGTAGACTTGATTTAGTCAGAAAAAGTTGGAAGGAATGGTAACCGCAACAGAAATAGAAACAGAAGAGGAAGAAACATAAAGATCAAAAGCGTCAGTGGGAAGTAAGTAAAACAGAACTTCGATTCAGATATTTTCCATCACTTTGGTATTAGAGCGAGCAAAGTAAGATCGTATATAATAAAGGATTTTATCTATTATTCCATCTTTCTTAGTAGATTTTGCGCTAGCATAATATAAGGAAATATGTTTAGTAGTGAAAGGTATTTAGAAAATATAGTCATAGTGGGTAATTTATATATCGGCTCCCAACAAAATAGTTTTCTATCTACCATTATTTAAAAAAACAACGAAAGGTGTAAGAACTGTTCCGACTTGCCGTTTCGAAACTTAGACCAGATACTGAAATTAAACTCTATCTAACTAATATTTACAAATGCTGGTTTACATGCATCGATACAGTTGGTGAGGCTTATATAATTGCTGATATTTCTTTTCAAGAATTGCCTTGTAGTGTGCTCGAACTTTCCATTAAACCAAAATAATAATAATAATAATAATAATAATTTATAGACTACTCGGAACAGAGATACTAAAAGTGTGCTTTATATTCCCTTTCCTCATATCTGTCTAAAATTATTACATATTTGCAGGAAACTCGCTAAGAAAGGGAATGAGTACAGTACAGCTAGAATACTTCTAAAACTGTCAAGATACTCAACAGAGATGCGTGCTACTAGGGAGTTCATTGACATTGTAGGTAAGTGTGCTATGATTGCAACTTCCATTTAGCCCTTACTAAATACATTGGTGGGAACCCACGTGTGAGAATATGTATATTTTATGAGTAATATTTGTGAAGGTATTGTCCACACTCGAATTGATAAATTAAAGTTTGAACCACACTCCGAATTCTCACAACGATGTACGTATTTCTTCTGGCAGACTTCGTTTCCTCATATTCTGAACATTATTTGTTTGTACATCATCTTCGATCTTATTAATGTTTCCTACATCTAGGTGAGATATTTCTAGGTCAGAGTACGATTATCCTTAATCACAATAATATCTGGTAGACTAAATTATACTAATCCTCCAGAGAATATTATCTTTAAAGATAGAATAACGTAACTACAGGTGAACATATTAGTTCGAAAACTTACTGCGTTTTATTGCCAGTTCCATTATTCCGTCAATATGCAACTCAAGTAATCCTCATGTCAAAATGTTTACGACACGTGAAATTTACTGGACTCTTTCGAAGCTAACTAATCACCATTCAAAATGCAGTGTCATATTTCTACTTCAGGGATAATGTATTAGAAGCTTCCGGTCAAAGTCCGCCAGTTTCTATGTGGTTGTTAGTTTTGTATACAGTATGCTGTTTTCATCTTAGAACATAAGTCCATTTCTGTTAAGGTTTTCTGGACGTTTGTCTTGATATGAAACGTGTGCTCGAGATCTGGGTTTTTGGTTATGGACTGCGGCAGTACCTCATGGTGCACCAACCGCCGTGTACCGTTTATTGGCTTCAGTATTTGTTTCACAGACACTAAATGTATTGTTTTTACACTAAGAATTTAAATAGACAAGTGTGGACGATATACATGACGCATCTCTTTAATCTGACGCTTTGGAAATATTTTCGTTTTCTTTATATGATCGACGCTTTAGAAGTTTTCACCAGCGAGAATGGCTAATGACAAACATATTATTAGTGTTGTGTTCAATATTATTTTAAAATAAAGAAATTAGAAGTAAGGAAACCTTAATTTGGCTCAAATTACAAAAATTACCAACATTGTTGAAAAGAGTATTTTCTAGACCAAGAGCGAATTCTGTAGTTCAACATAGAATCGAGATCACTATGTCACTGATAGTAAGAACATTTTGGATTCATATCCACTAACGAATCATTTAATCAATAATTTGGAATTTAGATTTATGGGCATTCGGCATCTAAGGTCATTTAGCCCTGCACGTTTTGAGGGATGAAGTCCCTCGGCAAGCACACAATCCGGAGAAAGTGAAGGATGAAAGGGTGGGGTACCTATAATGCACGTGGGCATTTGGCTGGTGTGAATGAGGAAAACCTAGGAAAACCACATTCAGGGTGGCTAGCCTGAAAAAGCGTTTTACACTTTTTCGACCGAATGCTCCCGGTGGTAATCGAATCCGGTACCGCTCGCACCAAAGGATATTTAATATATACCCCATAAAATATTTAAAAAAATTGTTATATCCATGCATCATTTCAAAATGCGAACAATTTACTTTTATAGCTATCATTACTTTGTGAAACGTATTAATGTCCAATTAACAGTTTTCTAACTAGTAAATAATGCTTTAGTGAATTAATTAATGTCTCTTTCTTTCTATTTGTTGATAGGAGATCAGAATAATACTTAGGCGTTCGCAACATTGTCTCCGCTTTATAGTGATTGTTTACGGAGCGATTCGTATGTAAATTTGAAATTTTTTGTGCGTGATTTCTTTTTAATTTACAAATTATAACCTTATAGGAATCTTTAGTGATCATGTACTATTCTTTACCGTTTGGTAACGTCCATCGTCAAATTACTGCCATGACTTTCATTGGAGCTAATAATTTGCGCATAAACTTTGGCACGGTGACTCAAATGCCTGCGTCTACTTCATGAATGGATCCCTAAAATATTTAACTGTTGACCAGGTGCTTACCATAGAAACAGGCTTTATTCTAAGAACGGGACGTTATTATTGCAAGTAGTAATGGTGTAGTGACCTACTAAGATACCCAAGGGATCATGTTTTGATTGTTGATTGGCGGGTAAGGTGTCCTTATGTCGTATGGAATTTAGTCACATGTAATTAACGCTTATTCCCTCCCAGTATGGCGATTTCACTAGTATCGTCAATGTATAATATTCAAAGCAACATGTCTGTGCTACATGAATGTTAAAGTGGCTATTAAACGTAACATTCCTTTTTTTATGACGGTCTGTGGTTTACGTCTCTTTACCAGCTTTCCTGGTCAAATTCAAACTTGGGTCATCTGCAATTCACAAGAGCATTTCGTTCAAGACTGTCCCAAGAAAGGGATTTCTCGTGTTGCTGTCCCATATACAGCAAACACTCCTTCTTCCCCATTGTACAATACCCCATAATTTACCAGTACCGATACGCTCCTCACACCGGTAGTTATAGTATTTTATCTAGTGCTTTATTATTAAGTTTATGAATGAATTTATTCAAATCACAGAACGATGCATGCTGCCAGCCAGCAGTTCCCAAGACTCAATCCGACCAGACTTCAATTTGGCTTGTGCTTTCTAAAACATGGAAGTAGAAGAGAATCAGGGTACTAAGCTTGCTAGTACATCCACAACACCCGAAATGCAACATATCTTTCAACAGCCCTCTCACCGATTTCTACTGTAACTGACACTGATGCAGTCGGAACACATGTGCTCTTTCTCACGATGTACCCCTAGCAGTTGCACAAGAATTAGCTCTCAACTTACTATCACGTTCGCGCGTAGAGTTACTCCACAAGTGACTCAGATACATAAATTAAGTGCTAAGTAAAACTAGGTAAACAGTACGTAGTCAGAAGTGTGTTTACTAAGTACTCGCATCCTATGCATTATCCTTCTGGCTAACTTGCAGGCCAAACGCGAGCGTTAAAAAGAAATTAAAATCAATGGTTTATTCCGAAGACAGGGGTACCTAACACTGTAGTGTCATCATAAAACTTTATTGTGTTTTTTTCCTTCGTATTTATTCTTTTTGCAGTTATATTATATCCTATTTATCATGTGTTGCTAAGCTCTCATATATTTCTTGTATCTTCTTGTGCTGACATTTACTATTAGTTTCGAGAATATTTATCTCGACAATTTCAGTTCTCTAGATGAAAACCACGCAATGAGTGAATCTTCACGACGAAAAATCCATGTTTTGTTTGCACAAAAAAGCAGCAATCACACAACCCCATTATCTATCAAATTATTCTAATGTTACCCTGCTATTGTTACAGGGTATTGTTATTATAAGTTTAGTAACAAGCGTTATTTATCGAAGTGATCTGAATTTTGATACATCACTACAACATCGTGGTGGCCGTATTACCGCCGGATGTTTCCAACATATTTGTCTGTGCAGTGTCTATGCAAAATGTTGTTCATCCAAAAACGGGAAAGAAACAATTTCTCTCTAAATTTCCAACATCTTTATGTAATGGTTCCTCCCAAGCATTCTTTCAGAGGATTACAGTTGTGCATTTTCCCCCATGGATGTTTAATCTAATTTCAGCGGTTCATCTGCTCTACGTCAACTAATAGCTACTTATATCTTAGTATAAATATAGAGCTATTTTTATCCTATTTAAACAGGATCTACTTACTTCACATCTGGATCGTCTTCGTCTAGATTGGACTTGTTCTACATCCGTAAATCTCTCCTCCATGTTGTTCTACACGTACACATACTACCAACTTGCCCTACTGTTCACTTGGCAGTTAAAATGCCCATGGATCTTCCCATCTTAATTTTTCTGAAACGAAGTCTATTGTAGTACTCCAATACCTCCTTCTTGCAGGAACCTGAATACATTTATCTTATTCAGGTAGTATGGACTGCTCTTTGGCACTGTCTCCATTATTACAAAGGGACATTTATCAATTAGTGGGAAAGGAGACTGTACAGGTTACATTTAAACCTCTTAAAATGCTCGGGTCCATTGTGACCCATTTTTGTTTTTGATGTCACATAACTCCTAAAGTATATCATCTAAACTTCTCATCTTGCATGACTTTTCCATACATAATTAATATAAACGCTGTAGGTGTATAAAAGAGAGAGCTGTAAAAAAATTCACTTAAGTCCCTCTCAGTCCAATTGTACCCATACACTTTACTATGTATATCTTAGGCTGTATTCGGACCAGTGCTCTTCGAAATGAACCTGTTTATGTTCATGCGTTGCTGTGGTAAACTCTTTCACAATTTTCGGATGTTCGGAAATTTCCCACAAAAGGAGAAATTCATATTGATAAGGGACATTTAGGCATTTTCCTAAAAACAGAGAGAAATCGGAAAGTTCATGTATGCTTTACTTTTTTTGAACATTATACTTGATCAGTGAGGTTTTCTTATTCTTGCGCTCTTACTTTCAGTTCCCCGTATCAAGTGGTGGAACAAGATTTTTTGGGTGGGATTGCAAACGGATATATAAAAATTAAAGATTTGCAATCTTTATTGTATGGGTATATATTGATATCTGCCTAGCCCTTTCCCGAACCACTTGTGGTTACATCGCTTCTTTATTTCTCCATATTTTCGCGGATAAGTTTCAGATTGTTATATTTCGATTATAAACTATAATATTTCAGCCTTACATGGCCTTATTAATTCACATTTGTTGTATATAAGTTTGCACGATCGCATTTGTGTTCATATGGAAATATGAATTAGTCAAGGGATTTTCGTGTCTTGCGTAGGAAATATTTTTTTCAGTAAACTGGCAACACTAGTTATTATGAAAGTGAAGAAATATTTCGTATCTTGAAGAAATATTTCAGTCATATGAGGACGAAGTTGCATGAGAGATATAGGATAATATATTTGTACATAATAACCTATTATCGTCAGAAGCAGATAGTGAATGTGAAATCGCTGGCGTGAGTAATTTATTGTTGTTGTCAAATGACAAAACAGTTGTGTGGGAAACGGAACCCCCGAGTAATGTAGGAGGGTTTCCTTCGCGAAATGTAGTTCATTTGACTGCCGGGATTACTAAATATGCAACAGGGCGTATTCATAATGAACAGTCGGCTTTTATGTCATTTTTCTCTCTTTCTGTTCAGCACATCATCTTGAAATACACAAACTTAGAAGAACAGCGTATATGGTGTCGAGTGGAAGAACCTTGATAAAATAGATTTGATGGCATATGAGGTTTACTACTATTAGCTGCTGTGCGTAAATCTATCAATGAATGTACTGAATCCTTGCGGCATTCTGATAAAGAACGCAGTATTTTAAGAGCAACAATGTCTTTGTAACGTTTCAAAATGACTTCGTGAGTTCTTTGATTTGATGACCGTGGTACAAGGGCACACCAACGTTTGAATGATAAATTCACACCTATTAGAGAGTTGTAGGAAAAATGGGTTGAGGTCTTATCAAAATGTTATAATCCAGGAGTATTCGTCACAATTGATGAACAGCTTGTGGCATTCCGTGGCGATTGTCCATTTCGCCAGTACATGCCAAAAAAGCCGGCGACGTAAGGGTGTTATGTGGTTGTTACTTGTTAACGATTCCAGTTTTGTTTGGAACATCCAGCCGTATACAGAAAAGTGTGATGGTGATGCAAGAGAAAAAAATCATGAGATGAGGGTTGTACTGGACTTATCAAAAGGTCTAAAAGGACATAACATAACGCCTGACATTTTTTCACTTCATACCAATTGGCTGAAGAGCTGCTGAAGAGAAATATTATTGATTTTGGAACAATCAGAAAAAATAAGCCTTCAATACTAACTGCGCTCCTCAATACCAAGAATAAGCAGAGATATGAGTGCACATTTGTGTTTACAAAGGATACAACTCTAGTGTCATATGTGCCAAAGAAAAATAAATGATGTATCTTACAAAGTAGCATGAACGGTGAGAGGTGAGTGATAATCAGGTGAAAAGATCGGAAATAATTACAACATACAATGCAACAAAATGATCTGTCGATATTTTAGATAGAATGATTTCCGCTTATTCTTGCAAGTTAACGCATACGTACTATTCAAGTCTGTAAATCCAGCATGGAGACAAAAATGTTTCAATAGGCGAAGGATTTTCTTGGAAAACCTTGGAGCTAACTTGATCAATCAACAGATCGGCACTACCAAGATCATCAGCTTCAAAGAACATAGTGCAAAGAATTCAGAAGGAAGCCGACAGTATGCAACAGTCACAGAGCTCGTCGTCTATTACTCCACCAAGAGAAAGAGGAAGATGCCACTTGTGTGTAAATACAGACAAAAAGCACATTACGTTGCGCAAAGTATCAGAAATTTACCTGTAAGAAGCATGTGAATTATACCTGCACAAGTTGTATGTAAAAATGTTAAAGCGCTATATGATTATATATATAGTGCTTACAGTGAACACTTAGTAGAAATTTTACACAAGTACCTCCGAGAATGTAAGCACGAGAATAAATTCTTGCCATTCCTGTACGTGCTCAATTCTGTACAAGGGTTTATAAATTAAAATATATATTTTAATATCCTAAAATTTCTTGAAGCTAAAAAGAATATTCACTTACAAAATTATACAGAAAACATAGGTTTTAGGAGACATTATTTTCTGAAAGCTTTCTAAAATATATACTTCTAACAACTAAAACCGACTTTGTATAATATTATTTATTTTGATGTAATTTAAATATTTTCAACAAGTAATTACGTAAAGCTATTATATTAAAATATATACATAGGACTATCAATGAAACACAAGATAAAGTTTATTACATGAATTATTTTTTTATGTTCTTCATTGAGTGTATAAGAAAACTACTCACTTACAGTTTGTACAAGGCCGTAGGAGTGAAGTATATGCACACTTCACTCCTACGGCCTTGTACAATGTGCAAAACTATAGTACACAAGTCAAGATAGTTTAGCGATGACACATAAATAAGTAAAATCACTTTACAGCTCCATCGATTAACTATATACATGAAAAAAGCACAATGCGCCACAAATGGACAAGAGGACGTTATGTGTACACTTCAAACTAGTAACTTAGGAGGGTTAAGAGCAATATCATGATAGCAAATTTTGACATCAAATTCAAATGGAAGCCTACTTATTATCCATGCATAAACGCGACATCCATTTTTTCACAATCCGCACTAATACACACCTATAAGATTTTGAAAGTCTATGAATTGTACAAATCAAAAATGAACTGATATACGGAAAGGAGAAATTCATCTCTCAGCTTAAAGATTCTACAAGTCACCTGAAGGTATGTTATCAAGTCTCACAATGTCTCACAAGTTATTATAAAAAAAACTGTATGGCACACTGCTTTTTTGTGCACCAATCCTGAAATTGTATACTATTTTCCTATAATATTACAGGGAAAAGATCAAGAATGAAGACCAAGTCCATTTAGAGTGAGAAAGGTTAACCCAGCCACTGCTTAAGGCCGAAGTGCACCAGAATCAATCGAAATTTTATTGATTTCTTAGCACCCTTTCTTACAAACGTTTTCAACGAATTTAGGCAGAATCTTGTCCTAGGTTAATATCTTCGCACATGTGTTATAGGTTTAGTACCAAATTATTCTTGCACTTCTAGTGATAATGTTTGAAGTCTTACTTTACTTTTAATTCCAGATTTACGAATTTTAACGCGATGTCTTACTGCACGATTAAAATAATTTATTGAATAATTGCTCACCTCCTATCAGTATGGTATTGCTTAAAACAATCCGAACTATAAGGCTTTACCAAAATTTAGAGATTTTATTTCCTACTACAAATCCACTACTCTTTGACCGGTTGTTTTTTTTTTCATGGATTACTCTCAAGCGTTCGATAGGATAAACCATGACACTTATTCAAAGTCATTGATAGATATTTTTGGGTCCTCGTTTCTCTTCTACGTGGAATATATATATGCATATATTTACAAAAAGTAAAGTTAATGGTGGAATAAGTGGTCAAATTTATTATTCAGTTTGTCACTTTTCCCACTTAAATGTGCCACTGAAGGTATACTCAATGGTGTCCTTGTCTACAATAACAAAATAATTGTACAAAGTTACGTGGATGACTCCTACTATTTTTTTAAAAACCGGGCATGAATTGTCTACAACGTTTATTAACTTCGTATTAACAGGATACTTTATCGCAACTTAACCACAGAAAAACAAAATGTTATGTATTCATCCAGAATACAATACTTCGTATAGTAATAAATATGGCATAGTTCAATCTGTCAGAGTCGGTGGTATATGATGATTCAATATCAAATAAACGGCAGGACATTCTTATAATCTTACAGCTAATAAAATCCAACCTTTTCCAAAATATGCCAAAATAATACACGAGGACGAGAATAAATTGTATCTGCAGTAGGTGAAGGTGGGTTCGCATTTTTACATCTAACAGTAAATGCACGTTCCCTTCGCCTGCACCAAATTTGTAAGTTTTTTTTGTGAACATATCTGCTGCTTTTAATACATGGTTCCACTCTTCTTGTATATGGAACATATTGTATGAAAGGATAATAAATCATGTTCGCCCTGCACATATTAACTGATCTCATAGCCTCTACGCTTGACAAAGGCTGCCGGATTGATGTGATATATACAGATTTAAGTAAAGGATTTGACACTATAGATCATGATGCGTTATTAAGTAAACTTCACTCCTTCAATTTTCAGAAGTCATCTTGACAGCCAATAGCTTCATATTTGAATAATCGAAAACAGGCAGTGGTTTACAAAAATCTTCTCACAGAGGCGAAACTTGTAAACTCTGGAGTGCCCCAAGGACCAGAGGTCCTAGAGTCTAGGTTTTGTTACTATTATTTATTAATGATTTGACACAATTTCCTAAGAAATGCGATAAATTATTGTTTGCTGACGACCTAAAGATCTATTTGCCAATAACATGTGAAAAAGACTGCGAAGGGCTGCAGGATGGTCTAAATAACATAAATTAATGGTGCCAAAAATTGTCTTAGGTTAAATATAAATAAATGTATGCATATAACATTCACAAAACAAATAAACCCTTATACATTTCCATACTCGATAGACGGAACTACACTTCACAGAATTTGATAGACGGAACAGAATCAGTGAAAGATCTGGGTGTAAACTATGATAGCTGGTTGTCATTTAAAACTCATGTAAGAAATATAACTAATGAAGCATACAGAAACTGAGGCTTGATAGTAAGAATAGGTAGAGACTTCAGTACGATGCATGTGGTCAATATATTGTACACATCTTTCGTGTGATGGAAATTAGAATATGCAAGCCAAATATGGAATTCGAATCATGTTACCTACACAAAACAGATCGAGATAATACAGACTAAATTCTTAAGATACCTCACTTACAAGCAGACAGATTAGTACTCTAAATTTGATTCAGCTGCAACCCTAGTAGCAAATTTTCATTTTGAAACTCTCTAGCAAAGGAGGAACATTCTTGATATATTACGAGTATTTTTATTCAAAATCATTAGCAATGAGATAGATTCTTCGGAGCTAACGACGAAGATTAATCTTCAAGATTCTACCTTAAGAACGAGGCTAACAAACATTGATTTCTTTTTCCGTCAGAACGTTAGGACAAATGTATTTACGAAATCTCCTATGTGGCGAATATGTGCTCCTTATAACAGGTACAAGAAGGTAAATAAAATTTAGATATCTGTAATATGCCTGCAAACTATTTGAGAGCTGAGCTGTTGAAACAGTTTAGATGACAATACAGAATACTGTAACTTTGTCCTAATGGCCTGTTGTATTATTAAATAAATAAGTAAATAAATAGAAAAAAGTAAAATGTCATACACCAAAGTCACCTGAACTGTCATAACATTACTAATGATAATACAATTTGACTGCCCTATGCTCTATCTATGTATACATCCATTGCTTTTGTTCTTTTTCTCTTTTCAATTTGCTTTTTTTACATTTTGTTTAAAAAATAAAGAATATATGAATGTTTAAAAAATAATGAATGCAACATGCACTTTTGTTACTTGCTTGTCTATAAAGATGATTAAACAAAATCACAGCGGAGGGGTAAAATGCATAACGCTTGTAATCACAATGACATATATTTGAATGTCATACGGTTAATCAAGGTTAATATTTTTGTTCCTGTATATAATCACTCATTTTTCTACGACATGAAATATCTATAAACAAACGCAAAATCAGCTAAAGGATCGGATATGATAAAATACGTACACCACGTGCTTAATGTGAATCTCAGAAATAAATTCGATTGAAGCAGCGCGTTGCGGATTACTCTTTTTTTCTTTTTAAAATACCTTTCTACGCTCTTAGGAACATCATTTTATTGATTAGAAACATAGTTTCTTCTAATAAGCTATATACTATCTTTCACATGTTTAACTGCAGGCGGTCATAGAAATCAAATAATAATACTTCGGTTTTTACCTTAAAGCAAAATGTATGTAATTGATGGTGAATAACTACTTCCAAAGAGTTCTAGTGCGATATGCGTGACGAGTTCACTACTAGTTCATTGAATTAAATATTTTCAATGGTTAATGATACTTTCCCTCAGGCATAGTTACCTAATTTGATAGTGTTGCAACGACACGAGAAAAGAGGAGATTGCTGTTCTTGGTTGTATATTTTCTGGTGTAGTGCAAATGGCGTTTTGTATTGAACGTTAAATGCCTCTCTCTTCTCGAAGTCTCATCTCGTTATCGAGACGATAAACGAAAAATTAATAATGTTGCCACAATAGAAGACGACACAGAAGACGACAAGACTTGGCTAGTGAAAATGCTGTCTCGTCTTGAAGTATCATTACTAAATTGAATGCGTTATAAAACTTTCACCTCAATAAATGTTTATATATAAATATAAATATTTAACAATGCAGTATTCTTTGAATGACGTAGGTAGAGACAGTTCTATAATGCATTTGATTCATTGATGATGTTGTACGACAAGACAATCATTCTTTTCTAGGGACGATAAATAATGTAAAAAATGATTATAAAATTCACTAAATTATTGTTTTTTAAAGAAACAAATTTACTAATGAAAGAGAAAGCGTTCTTTTGTATCATGAACACATAGAAAATAATTCAAACAAAAATTAGGAGTAATAATACATATGAAGAACGGCATTTTTCATACTTTGATAACGTGATGAGTTTTGAACATGTGTAATATTTTATATTTTACACATACCAAGAGAAATTTTAAGAGTAAAAAAGATTTGTTGATCAGGCTCTGTCCGACTTAAATCACACTTGTTAATAGATTTCATGTTCCCTCGCCTACCGACTTCTTATAAGTTATAGGCCTGTTCTACTACGAGACGATTTTCGTTATAATCGAGTTCCAATTCGTGTCTTTTGATAATTGATATACATTATTTTGTTTATTTATATGGACTCTGTATGTCGTAACTGAATCTCTTATGTCTGCATGCATACATGAAAATTTTAAAATATTGATTAAGAGTTTTGCATGTGAATATAGATCCACATTGTTCTCACTGTTTGTGGGGTGTAGGTATCAGTTCTATGTTGAACTATACAGATTCCCCTTCAGGTCTAGAAAAAAATTCTCTTTTGAATATTATTTGTAATTTTTGAGGTTTCGGCCAAATTAAGGATTTCTGTTCTCATTTATTCCTTTTAAAATAATATTAAACTCATACATTAAACTCATACCCTTTTTCTGCTTTGAAAATCCTCCCAAAATTTCGACGATGTAAACAAAACGGATATATCTTCAGATATGTCAGATTAAAGTGATTTAGTTTCGTTAGTGAAATGATCTCAAATCTCTATTCCACTGACACAATTCTTCAAAGTAGTTTTGCGTATTAGACTAGTACCACTTATTTTTCAATTAATCAAAGATAAAATATAGGAGAGAAACAAGTACAGTTTAATTGATAGTTTTATTTTATGAAAACTGTTGTTTGCTGATTATTACTAAATAATTGACACAAGTATTTGGACTTTATATTCATCCTATTTTAATTTGTGATACAGCGGCATTTTTAGGGGAGCAGACAAAATGGTTATAGTATGTTTTGATATGTATGTGCGTTTAATTATAAATAGAGAAATTTGAGTTATATGATATGAAGTTTGGACAAAATTTCCATTTGAGTCAATATTACGTTAACATAGTGATATACGCTATAAAATGCATAGAAATCATGCAATGATATTGCAGTAAATATTAATTTCTTATGTATATCAGCATTCTCTGGGCACGCGGTGGCTCAGTGTTAGAGCGTTCATCTCAGGTGCTTGGGGTCTCTAGTTCGATCAAACCTCGAGACTTGTGGACTTTGGGATTTACAAACACCGTGCTCGTGGGATTTCTTGTTTTTTTTTTCGTTTCCTCCCACTTTCTTCATTCCACCATTTTATTCATTTCTCATCATCACCGTATCTTTTAGCCTAACCGGCATATGCGTGGGATACAAACCTGAAATATTTCATTTCATTCTCTGGGCAAAATTTAACAATATATTATTTTCTAAACAATCCAAGCAAAACAGTAAAAGCCTTATGTTACTGTGTAAGCGATTATAGATAAAATTTGGGAGTTGTACAATTATGAGAAGTCTTTCAAAGTGATACAATTGTGATACGTTTTATGACATAGATTGAGATTTTATGTTATTTATGGTGACCTTGAATTTATGAAAATCAACATATCTTCCAGTAGTAATTGTAAGAATATAAATTTATGTTATAGAATTTACATATCTAAGAAAATGTATCAAATAATTGAAATCCAATAGACATGATTTATGACAAATCTGACTTTAAAATAACAGTTAATCAGAATCGCAGACTTGGTATATACATAAATACAGTAAAATCCGCTCTTAGTGTCGGCATAATTGAATGAAATATCAAATACCAAAGAAAAATAATAATAACAATCAAAAACTAACTCAAGAAAGTGGACTTGTTAAAGGTAAGTCTTAAGAGGACCACCAAATTGAGATAAACGTCTTAAAAAGACACTCAATAAAGCTAATTAAATGAGATTTACATTGTAAAAAATCGGCAAAGTTCTCTCATGTCTCTGAATATAATGCCCTGTATAGACTGAAGTCTTACTGGAGAGTTCTTGAAACGTCGTAATACTATGTCTTATGATTTTGAATTTACAAAATTTCACTTTTACTTCTGATGAAATATAGAAACTGGATTATTCGAAGACTGTTTTTGTAAAGTGTTGATGTTTTTTATGTCCTTCAGTTTTCTTAAGAATAAATTTTATTTTACCTAATTTCCAAACTTCGTGTACAAGGTTGAGGGAACTTTTGATTGAAGTACATTCAAGTGTAGAAGGTTTTTCTTATTTCAATGAAAATAAATTGTAATGTTAGTTAAACAACATACTACGAACAACATTTTAAATCAATTCATATCACACAATTTTAACATTCGCTCAACGGAAATCGGGTCATTTTTGACCCATAAATAGTATATTTTAACTTTTTGCCAATTTCTTCTTTCTTTTCCTGGTCATCTGCATAGGATGCTTATATTAATATGCGTACCATGCAGTATGATTTTTATGTCCCTACAGTTCTTAATTTTCAACACAAATAAAAAAAATCTTAGTCTGGGTCTTGAATGGCCTGGTCTTCGCTGTTTGCGTGAAGGATATTTTTGCCTTGTCTACTGCATACCGTGCGATTTCTTGCAATTTTTCTCACTCTGTATGATCATTTCCACTCTTTACTCAATTCCTCAGCATGTTCCGTTTCAGCAGTCTTTCGAGGTGACACAAAAGTTGCCACAGAACAGAAAATTCATACCAGTGGCGGGAATGCGCGATATTTCTTTTCAATTATGTAGGAAACATTGAATAATATTAGAAAATTTCATGTTTACCGACGGGAATTTCCATTCACGTGCTGGTAAGACTGCCTGTTGGAGTAAATGTCAAACTCGGGGGAATAATATGTATTTTAATAGATAGACCAAGAGAAACAATGGCGGGTTTAGCCTGAGCTAGGTAGCCTAGGCCACCAATTTTTTACTGACAAAAATACTTAAAACATTTATAAATTTTAGAAACTTTATAGGAAGCTATTATAATTTGGGGTCAGGCTGCCATCGCACTTTTTACCTTCTAGATCCGCCACTGAAAACACACTCATTCCTAATATCAAGCTTTATATAAATTGGAAATTTAGTAATAATACTACCTTTTAATTAAAAACAGACAAACAAAAAAAGGATTAATGATGAGTCAAAAAGGACCCTATTTTCGTCAGAAGTGTTTTTTCCTGGTATCTTTGATGGGCGAGTCTTCTATATGAATAACACAATATTAAAGCAATTCATATCAGTGGTCACTAGAAGCATATTTAAAACTTTCTTTTCTTTACTTTTAAAACGCTCATATATAGGGTGTTGTAAATACAGCTTAGCCTAATTACTAAATAAATTTTCAATTGTATATTTTAATAATAGAAGTTCATTTTTTAAGGCTACAATTGTTTAATAAAAGTGGGCAAACTTAGCAAATACAAGCCTTCCGGAGATTAACAAAAATGTTATCAGTCATCTTGGTATACACCAATTGCATGTCAATTACATAATCATTTGTTACAATATGTTGTTTTTCCGGAAGATAAAGCCAGGTTTCTTGCTGCCTCGTCTCCCGAAGCGGGTTCATGATTGATGGCGATACCTTCTCCGCCTTTAGGCCTTCATTTGTCAAATGAAAGCTTTCGAATTGCTGCAGCCTTACGTTTAGGCTTAGCAGTTTGTGAGCCTAATCGCTGTCCAGCTTGTGGGGATGAGGTTAACCAACGTGACCTGCGTGGCCTTTCATGCATGAAGAGCGCTGGTAGATTCGCCCGACATTCCTCTGTAAATGATATAATACTACGAGCCCTCTACACAGCAGGAATTCCTTCAGTACGGGAACCTTCTGGTTGCTGTCGTTCGGATGGAAAGCGACCGGATGGGATGACACTGGTTCCATGGACGACAGGTAAATGTTTATTGTGGGACTTCAGATGCGCTGATACATACGCTCATTCAAGTTTCCTTCTGTCAGTAATGAACGCTGGAGCTGTTGCTAATCGCAGAAAAGCTGAAAAGCAAAGAAAATACAACAACTTCTCGAAAAGTTTGTTTTCACTCCAATCGCTATTGAAACCAGTTGTGCTTGGGGTGCAAGAAGTCTTGAATTCATTAGGGAAGTAGAAAAAAGCATTTCTTGTGTTTCCGGTGAAGTTCGCCCCACATCTTATCTAATACAGCGCATATCCGTTTCCATACAACGTGGTAATGTCTCGTCGGTCCTTGGTACTTTACCACCTGGCAAGGAACTGGATGAGGTGTTTATACTCTGAGAAGAATTGTTTTACATATACTAGTTCCTGGACAATAGTTTTTCTTTTGACGTTATAATTTGAAAAATTGTAGCATTCATACATTATTACTAAATAAATATATTTTCGTGTTCACTTAAACTATTTTTTGGTATTTTAGCAGAAATTATATGATATCAGTTATTAGAATCAACTTTTTGCTAGTAACAGCAATACGTTTTTCCTCTGGACAAAGACGTAAATGGAAACTACCTTTTGAACTATTACATGGCAGGTTTGTAGTTGCCAAAGTATATATGAAGAACTATTCTTTATATTAGTAAGATATTTGATTTTACCATTTTGATGGCGGATATTTCTTAACCGTTGCTGAAATCGCCACCCTATATTAAATAACCAATTTACACAATTTAATACGCACGTATTATTATTATTATTATGATTATTAGCTCTTGTCAGTGTTTATTCGGTCACTGGGCTCCTTTCGCTACTGCCCACAGTTGTATGGTGAGTAATCAGTTATGTGGAATGAAACGAAATCCTCTTTCTCTCTCCTCTCCAGTGTAAAGGAGGATTGAAGCCCATTACATATAGTGTATACCTGAGCGTCAAGGGATGGCTATAGCTCCTGTAGCCCTCCCCTTTGATCCACAAGTGTATGTATAAGGCACACCGTATATATATTCGGGTGTACCTTATTTTGAGTAATTTATGTTGCGATACGCACACCCTCCAAATGTGTTCTATGTAACCGTAAATGCAATAGTGAAAGAGAATTCTCTGCTAGAAAGTTACCACGTGCTGACTTGACGAAAAATAATGTAATGACGTGACCACATTTTAGATAATTTAAAATTTCCGACCTTGATAACGGAGAAACTAAAACGGACCGAGAAACGAAACTTTGCACGAAGCATGAGAGAAAGGATGACATCTGCTCTTGTATTGACGAACATAACCGGATGAAAAGTTTTGCTATCTCAAGAGAAAGTTGTGTTTTTGTAAATCGAATAGCCTATATTGCAATTATCATTGGAAGCAACTATGAAAATAAAGACAAAAATGATGAAAACACAGATCAGTGTTTCAAATATTTCGTGAAATAACATGAAATATGTGTTAAATGCAAACGTTATTGGCGCGCAAAGGGAGTGAGGTAATAAAGTTTTATACTCCTTAAAACTTATTAACTAACTAACTAAATGTCCAATGAAACCCGGAGGTTCAATGCCGCGTTGGCAGAAGCACCACATTGACTTCTATCCTTAGCTAACTAGATTCAGTTTCTACTTTGTATTCCCATTTCAGCGAAATCCATCTTAATATTTTCCTCCCATCCACGCCTAGGTCTTCTAATGGTCGTTTTTCGATTGCTCATCTAGTGAAGACTTCCTACTTTCTTCCATCCTATCTAAATGACGTGACAACCTAAGCCTCCTAGACTTGATGATTCTAACAATGTTTGGTAAGCCTTATAAATTATGCACTTCCTCTTTATAAAATTTCCGCCATTTCCCATTCACACTCTTGGGGATGAATATTCCTATCTGGATCTTGTACTCAAATACTTTCAGTCTATGTTCTTTCCTCAGAGTAAGTAACCATGTTTCGCAACCATACGGAACAACAGGCATGATTACGGTGGTCCGCATAGGTATTGTTGTTTTAAAAAATTCACCTGGATTGCATGTTTTTGAAAGCGCTCATTCAGAATCTGGCGTTAGCTTTTTCTATGATCCTAGAAATACTAGCAAATCACTAATTACACTCGAACCTAATAGTAGCTATTTGGTCTGTGGATCCCGAAATACTCTCCAGATAGCAGCAGTGCGTTTGTAAGGCATTCTGTAGCTAATGTAGGTATGAGGAAAGAAAATTAGTCATACTGCAAATTTAGTCCATACAATTGACATTTATTTTTTTCTACAAACTAAAGTAGACGTTAGAACAACGTATAACGTTCATAACAATGAGTCTGGTATAATTTCTTTTGTAGGTCATCAATTGACCCTTTACAGTTTGTGTATGAACAAATCAAATTGCGTAACATTTGTATCGAACTTAAATCATGGATGTTAACCTCCTTTGTGTCAGTTAATGTGCTAGCTAGGACCACGTGTTGCCCCATACAACACATAAAGGGTTGAGGAAAGTTTTCAAATTCAGAGGGCACTTGCTCTTTGAATCGCATTTATCATCTTTCAATTCATTTTCACATTCGTTTGGGCTTCGGCCCTAGTATACTTCATTACGATGGCGGATTCTGGCAATACTAACGGACAATGGTTCTCGGTCGACATACAGGAATACCTGCTTCTCTTTCTACAACTACAAATCTTTCTCGGGTTCAAGCTGCTCCCAGTAGAAGTATCAGCTGCACTGAAACACCTTACACTTTTCCTTTATCGAGCATATCTAAATTGAGATGTCCATCTACTGAGTCAACTTTTTCTGAAAAGAGATTTCGTGGTGGATATCTATCTTCTAGCGTTCAACCAATTGACACTGGATGGCCACCTTCTGAATCATTATCCGAAACTCACAGCGTAACTCCAAATCCCGTTTACAATGTTCTACTAACTGACTTTGACCCGAAATACACACGTCCAAGGATGATCGTTTTCCAGATCATTAAATACGTTCCACGTGCAAAGGTGGAACAAATATACCACACTAGAAATGGATATTTTAAAAAATCAAAAAAATCCAAAATTTGCAATATATTTAGGTAATAAAGCATTTTATGAAATCTTCGTGGAAAACGCAAAATTAACAAAAACATGTCTGATTCTAGCCTTAAACAGCCACCTCCACCGAAGAAATTGCCAATGTTATCTGTCGTTATTAGTGGTGTACTTCCAGACTTAACGGACGACGAAGTGCGCGAGTATTCAAGAGAGCATTAACATTGCTCTATAACACACTTTACAATTCTCAATGAAGCGATTCTCACCTCAGATATAGCAGCAAATTTGTCTCCTTTCAGTCTTTCAGATCTTGTGCTCCTTTTGTCAAATCTTATGAAACGTTTTATTTCTTTGAATCAATCCCTTGACATTCTTCCCCCCCCCCCCCATGTTGTACTCCACAAGACGTTTACTGACTGAACACTGCAATTACGTGTTTCTCGACCATACAAAATTGCCAGGAAAGCCTCTATTTCTCCAATAAAAATAGACCACTCGTCTATGCTGAGGCATCATTTTGCTTCCCCCTCAGTCATTTCCTATACACGCCGAAGCATGTGGTTATCAATGAGCCGTCTGGGGGCGCTGGAGAAAGACAATACTCCGCACAGCATAGTTTGTCGGTCCTCCATTTTCCGGAGGACATTCTGTTGTTGATATTTGCCTGTTGCAAGTTTTATTTGCTTTTTTACTGTTAACTTTAACCTTCCCTGAACTTCAATAACATCAGAAAATAACAAGTGTTCTTCTGGTAATTTTCGTTTCCTTTCCTTACCTCTGTCTGAAGAAGAAGCCGGTGGTTTCCTACTGCATCCTGCTACTGGGTGAAGTATGGTGCTGCCATCTTCCTTACTCTCACTTGTTTCAGGTGAATTATTTACAACTTGACGCACAATACAGTCACTATAATCAGATCCATTAGATAATGTAGAAACTTCAATATCAGAAAGGCCATAATCTGATTCATTTCACTAATGTCACGCAGTTCTTCCAGAAGTTGCCCCGGTGTAAGTCTCTTCCTTTTCGATATTACTAAAAGCCAACACACTCGCTGGTACAATACACACAACCTGACGCATTCATAGTGCACATCTAATAAGCTTGTGTTATGGGTGTGAGAACTAACTGTTGTCTGGGGGAGCGCAACATTGTCACATTAGTCATTGCATGTTGAAAAATAAAAGAAAACCACACTGCGAAAAAGTAAAATGTACCCGGTCAGAACGACCGCTCTCAGCAGTTCTAGGTATTTTGTTTAATAAAATTTTATTTCTCATCCTATGTTTCTTTTTAAATATTTTTATTTTTCATACTGGAGGACGAAAAGTCATAAAAAAGTAAGCGCTTCCCACAAAAATAAAAAAGATATGATATGTAAAAATTTAAAATTACCGTTTCATCCGCTCTAGTGTTAAACCTGTGTATATGGAAGATTACAAACTAGAAATTAATATGTGTTATAAGGAAAAACAAAATTTATACTCAACTTAATTAATGTATTAAGATTGCTTTCAGCCAGTGCACACACATTCATTTTAAGTGATTTTGGAATTTCGAAAGTTATTCACATATAGAGAGAGTCTAAGATATTTTCTAAATGTTATTTCCATTTCTTTCAAATGATATAGAGCTGGTTGTGGAAGGACATTTCTGCAAAGAGCCACAGACTTTGGTAACACAAGGAATTTCAGTAATTTTAAAATCAAATTATGCAAAAAAATACATTTACATTACATAGGTACTAACCTCAATCATCCCGTTTAGTTCCGCAAAATTATCTTTATAATGTCTATCAACATAGGTAAACATTTTATGAACTATCGAATGTTATTAGATTAAAACTAAAACATCAGTCGCTCTCTATTTCAGTAAGTGCAGGAGGAGTATTTGGATTATTTCTTGGAGCCAGTCTGATGAGCATCTTAGAGTTGTTGTACTTCATTCTGTTAAGACCATGGTTCATCTACTGGAAAACAACTCCATCAAGGAATCCGTAAAGAGTAAGAAGAGTGTTTGTAAGAAAGTGCGAAAATTATTACTTTTGATTTCCGCCATTGTATCATTCATCATATCACCATAATTATATTAGTGAGATGAGCACATTCCCAAATTCACAAAGAATTATTTTTCATTTCAGAAAATACTTACTACATCACCTTTAGGCACTGTGTTTCACTGTTACAAATATTGGTATTGCTATAAAATGCTATCGCTAGCAATATGCGTGTACTATATAAAATATTGTGTGTGTATTGAAATATGCAAAAATGGAAAACCAATATATATATATATTTGTTTGTATCTTTATGGATGCACTTCAGGAAAAAAATAAACATATTGCAAAGGAAAAGTAACTTTTTGTTATTATTAACTCACTTTTGGGGTCATAATTGTTAATTTCCTTCGACTTTCTTAGGAACTATACATGAATTTTGTATTTATGCATGCAAAAATATTATATCAATAATTAATATTTATGAGATAATTCGTATTATTTGTATTTACTGTACACACGAGAAGCGAAACTTTCTCGACAGCAATCTACATTTTGAAATAATGAATTTTGTTCAGAATTTGAAGTTGTTAAATTCACAAAAGACACGAGATAACAAGAACATAGTAATAGAAACATTCACAAAGTTCAAACGAATTTACTTGCTAAAAACAAATTATTTTAGATTATCTATTAAATTGCATTTGTAACTATATCGTTCAAATAGTTCTTGGAGATGTTGTACTTGGTTAAACGGACGATAACATTATATGTTACTCCAAGTCATCTCACTGAAATAACTGTATTTTCTCTACGTGCAAATTTGAAAAATAAATGGTTTCAGTATTCGGGCAAGAATTTATGTTAATAAATTAACAGGAATTGCAACTGACAATATATGTATTTTAAATTTTGTATCAAAAGGTTAACTGTAGCAACCATTATATTGTGAGCCTGGGAAACTCGTGCTTCTATAGTTATCAATCAATGCACATAAGAATATAGTGGAAGATAATTAAAATGTTTTTAATGTGCGCAAGTAGCACTGTAAATGTAAATATTAAAGGTAATATTTAAGATTAATATTATGTCCTGATTTGATAAATTATGCACATAAACATTTAGCTGTATTCATTAACAAGCCTGCTTTTCGGCGGCTACAAAGTGCTTATTTAGCTTGAAAGAAGGAAGTGAATCCTCAACTTAGTTCATTTATTGAAATCACTTGTTTAGCTGTCTGTCGAAATTCCACATTGTTTGGGTCCTGAAAAAGGTGCAGAACTCGGTACTAATTAGTAAATAATTGATACAGTATTTATTATTGGTAAGATTATTTATTGTGGCGGTTTAAATTATCAAAAATTCAGATTATTACATGACGAACGAATTATAGTGAATGTATAGTAGATGTATATATAAAGGATATGTTAGGAAGCGAACAATTAAAATGGATTATTTATCTTCTAAGGATAAACTTTTACAACAAAATTATTTATTGCTACAAATATGTTGATATATTACAGTTAATTAATTTATTATACTTGTATTAATTTATAATACTCTTATGCTTGAATTAATGTCGTATTACTAATAGTGTTTTCCTGCCACGTTATGTGGAAAATAATTTACATAGCAATTATAATAAGTGTATCCATATGATTACAAGTTACATAATTTTATATTTGATGACTTCTTTTAAGTATTTAAAATAGCAAGTGTCTTTTCGTATTGGAGGTTTTTGACTTATTTTAATTGTAGCTATTTTTGTATGCATAATTTAATATTATTGTCGTGAGATGAATAGGGTAGAGTTTGTTACATACCCTAGAAATAGATGAAATTGAAAATAAAAATAAAACAGTTGCATAACTTCTCTAGCTTTACTCTACGAATAGAAAACAAACATCTGAATTGAGACATGTTAGATTCCACCATATAAATTTCATATGTTAAAAGGAATTGTGCATTAGAATTAAAAACACTGTGACTGATAGTCTCGCACTTATAATGAAACAGTGGTGGGCTTATTCTGTAAAATGCTTAGTCAGGTAAAGGTGGTCATACTAATTTGAGATGTTTTTTGTAAGACAGGCGCGAATATTCAAGGTTAGGAAAAAAAGCTTGGTGACTCTGTGATTAAAAAATGTTTTTGCAGTATTTATTCATAATGAAAACTGCGACAGTCCAGGGAATGGTGAAAACTTCATGAAGTTTTTGAAATAGCTTAAAGGTGACTTCCTTAATTATATAAAGAAATTATTTCACAATGTTTTCTTTCATTCTGTCTGGTCTGTCGTATTAAAATGAAAATTAACTTTTTAAGCACGCAAAGTTATAACACAATATGCACTCTTTTTTATATTATGGTAATATTTTTCTGAATATTGATGCAATTTTATTCTTCTGTAGTAACACCAAACTAAACAGCAACGTATAACAACGATACAAGGTAGCATAATAACAATATAAAGTAGTATATAAACATAAGAATATGCATTTTTATTTTAAAATTGAAAATTGTAGTAATAAAACTGACAAGCTTTCCATTGCAATCTAGAAATTAATGGTGCCACATAAAGTGGTTGTTCATATTATGATTTTATTTATGTGAGTAGTGAAACAATTTTGAATTTTGTAATAAGAATAAAAATAATTCATAAATAAAGAGCAGATCCTTTGGTGCTCATAACAATAGTCTCGCAATAGCCATGGGAGCTCTCATAATAGCCCCATGTCTTTGACCGCTCTTTAAATCCAACTGCTGCTTGACAAGTAGATCTTCTTTGGTAATTCTGCTACTCTCTCCAGTATGCCTGCTTACCGTATACAGTTCAAGAGCCATAATAAACTTATGCTGACATAAATCAAAAGTTTTCTGTTATAAAATAGAGGATTTTATTACCACTACTGATTGCTAGATGTCTCAATCAATAATAATATTTACAAGGCTCTATGTACGTAGTTTTAATTCTTTGCGAGTGTCACATAGTAGATCCATTTTCATGTATGTCAAAAGAGCACCAGTCGACCCCCCTATGATATATAGGGCTGGACCCAGGATTGTGTGAGAGGGTGCACCAATAACTACCAAAATAATCAATCACAATGAAAGTCTTCAAAGTGACGTCTTACCCCTGACAACACTGATACATAGAAGGGAAGAAAGAATTTTAAAGAAGGTCGCAAGTTTTGCAGGAGAAAAACTCATTTATCTCCTCCAGGCTTCTGTTTTTATCCCTACTTGACAAAAGTTCTATTGTATTGATTGGTGAATCATTTTCATTGAACGTTCTGAAACACATTTTCCTCAAAATTTTACAAAGCTCTGCTTTCTATTAAGACCCAAATTAATGATGAAAAGATGACCACGGAAGAGCTCGATTCAGTTATTCCTGAAATATCATGCAAGAAGTAGTAGTATGGCTGGTGTTTGATGCTTTAGTGTCAAATGTCATATTTACTATGTTGTAACAAATAAAACACAGTTCTGACCAGAGCAGAATGAAATAAATTAAAAACTATACTTACAATGAGTTACAGTTTCAATGACCTAACGTCCTCTTCATCAGACACAAACATTTGTTCATTTCTTTGGAGTTTGTTCATTACTATGTTGTCTTCACAGTGCCATGACTTCAACAGATCCACTCTAAGTTCGGCAATAATGAACCCAGTATTCATAAAAACCACAGATTTCTAAACAGGTGTGTTCGAAGCTTTGGTTCCCCACGACGACTGTATGACGTTCTTCATTCATGTACTTATTGGGCAAAGATGTCATTAACTTTGAAACGCAAAGTATGGTGGTAAGCTCTGGAAGAGTACATTTTTCTATTAAAGATCCTGATATCTGTTGACTAACCTTTCGTCGGGTTCTATCAGCACTGGAGTACGACGTAGTGAATTTTAATGTATATCCACCTGCTTCCTTTATCAGCGCTTTGGTATAAATAGGCTGTTGTGCAGGCGTCATTTACAAGCGACTTGCTAAATGTACTATGTTTGGTCGTAGGATTATATCACGAGGAACATAAACACTTGTTCCAGTACGTACTGAACTATGATTATCGGAGCGTGCTGCTGAACTGGTGACAGAAGGATTTGTAGATACCACAGTATAATCTGGCTCCTCACTCTTGGTTGTATTCTTGTCTTAATCTTCATTATAAAATATTAAAAGTGCAAATACTAACAGAAGAAGATTTTACTCTTATGTTATTTTTATTCAAAATCCACGGTACAAGCTACGTGGCGCCATGCGTTGAGTAACTTTCCAGATAACTATTATGTCTCATATAAGTTTATGCCTCTGGTGGACCCCTTAAACTGCTTTTATTTTTATAAAAATATTGCTGGGCTGTATTATACTTCAAATGCCTATCCCAGGGACAAGTCACTTTATGAACAGTGGGGGGTTTATGCACATCTCTCTCTCTCTCTCTCTATATATATATATATATATATAGAGAGAGAGAGAGAGAGAGAGAGAAGTATTTTAATATTGATACTTCGAACATATTTTTACACGTTCCCAAGTAAAATTCGATACTCACGGTTACCGGTTTAAAAATAGTGTGGGAGTTTATGTATATTAGTGTTCAACTGTGTAAATAAGTATTTAAAATTGTAGTTTGTAGTTTTGATTTTAAGTGTTTTAGTCACCTTAAATATGAACTAATTTCTCTATTTGAGTAGTATATTTTTTGCTTCTTACTAAACATTTGTTGGTGCAATGCATGGCAAACCAGAAAAACAATTTAAAACTGCTATTCCATCTTGGCTGAAATATATATACAAAGTGGCCCCTGTAAATACTTTCACTGGAATATCTCGAGAACGGTTCATCATAAATGAACCAAACGAAATCTCAGAAAGGAAATGTCATAGGGCACATCGAAAGGTGTTGTCGCGGTGCCGCTCTTCAAGGAAGCCCAGGGTCCAATTTTAAGCTTTAAATGGAAATATGGGGCGAGTAATACCTCGTTTGATAGATCTTTAAAAAAACTAAAAAAGTTTTTCCATATCTATCAACCTATTCAAAATGGCCGCCAAGATATGGTGCCTGTATCAGATAAAACGTCGAGTACCATGAATAAGATAAATGAGCCTAACAAAAAATCAAATATGAAAGGTCATGAGGCACATTGTGCGGTATTGTTGCACTACGGCCCGGGGGAGCACAGAGCCAAATTAAAAATTTTAAATGGAAGGGAAAGTGATACCTCGTTTACATTGCAAACACGGTGATGTTCGACACTTTTATTTTGCATTTGAGTTGACGCATGAAATCATTGCATGCAATAAAAAGGTAGGGAACCATTTAACACGAATTTTACCTAATTTTTCTCATTACATTGCCATGCATCTTTTATAGAAACACATCCCAGATAATTTTGTTGCGTTGATTCAATTTCGAAAAACTAAGGTTATCATTTGTAATTTAACCATTGGAAGGAACCTCCAACTTCAGAGAAGGTAGGTTGCAGCGGTAAGTTTTTAGGAATTAGATTTTCTCCTCTGCATTGAGTCACTTTTACTTTAATAATCTTTTTCTCTGCTGCATCAGTTCTCGAGCAGTGGAATAATAAATACCCACCGTGATTTCCTATACGAGTCTTATTCTGTTCCTTTAATCTCCAATCGTTTCCATATTATTGGTACTGGACGTTTTATCTGATGCAGGAACCACATCTTGGCGGCCAATTTTAAAACGGTGATCCATATGATTTTATTTTTGTAACGACCCATGTTTTCATTTTAAATTTCAAAGTTGGTCCCTGGGCCCTCACGAAAGGCGACCCTGGCGTCACCACATCATCGTTCGACGTACATTATACCATTTTCATTTTTCACTTTTTAATCCGTTCGTTTATCTCCAACCGTATTCTCACCAATGATACTGGACGTTTTATTTGATGTAGGTACCATGTCTTGGCTACCATTTTGAATACGGTGACCGATATGAAAATTGTTTTGTTCCAATGCGTTGTAGTTTTTTTTAAAGATCTGTTGAACGAGGTGTCACTCGCCCTAATTAAAATTTTAAAGTTGAGCCCAGGTCCCTCATGAAAGATGGCTCTGGGGGGCATCACGATAACACCATTCGATGTGCCCCATGGTATTTTCTATTTGAGTTTTTGTTCAGTTCCTTTATGTTGAAAAATGTTGGAGATATTTTTATAGAAAGATTAAAATGGACCAATCTGTATATACATTCAACTACAAGATGTTTGGAATCACTGGACATGAATTTTCGAACACCTGTACTTCTGAACTATAACTGCGAGTAAAATGCAACTGCTTTCCATATAGACTCGATATGTGCAGATATTTTGAGCACTCATTTGAATATCGAGAATGTGTGGCTACAAAAAGGACACAAAAATGATTTCACAAAATGAGAACATGATAAAATAAGCGATAGCTTGCTTTGTGGGCAAATTAAATAATGAATATCTAGGCTGGGTTCGAGTGTATCGTATAGAAGGAATAAAGGAACATTTACACCAAGAATGGATATTCCACAGCCTCACGGCTCTCTGAAATAAGCCAATAATTTCCACGTTCTATGGCATATTATGACAATATTGGTAGTCCAGCAGTATCTGCGCATGCGCAGTAGTAACCAATTATTAGACAGGTAGTCTTTTGTAAACAAAAATGAAACTTGTAAATCGGTGAGAAAATGTTATAATCTGCCTTCTCGCACGAGATCCGGAGCGATGTACAAGATTCTCTTTTATTTTAAGTTTAGATCAGTGCGATGGTTTCTAGCTAGTCACAAGTCATCATAATCTCTGGTGCTACACAATATTAGACAACTGTGGGATGTTTGCACTTGGTGCCAATGTGTAGTTTTTGTACGATCCATTCCTATCCACACTACCTCATCATATCCCCTCTATCTGTTAACAATGCAACAACTGTCTACATTTATGAATCTTCCATATATAAATGCATCATATTTGTATCTTTCTCGTATGCGTGGGGATAAGTACCGTACTAACTCACCACTATTTATATCTAAAAAATACCATAATAACAGATCTTTTCTGGATGAAGTTATAATGTTATTCGTACATCTGGTTCAAATGTTTTATTGCTCCATATGTTCGGTTTCTCTGCTTTTCAGAGACTTACATATTTGTTTCAGATGACATATCTACACTCTAAAAAATGGTATAGCTGAATTGACATTAAAAGCATTGTTGATTAGTATTGCTAATTGGTAAATTAATATTGACTATAGTATAGTTGATGTATAAATACTGATTTGTTATTTATACAACACCTATTTTTTTGGTATGGCTGTGGTAAGAAAAAAATATTGCTAATATTAGTATGGTTAATAATATCATGCATATTGTTTATATAACCAGATTATTTAGTATTGCTAAAATAGCGATAGCATTATGGTTAGAATGGCTATTACAATATAAAACTCTTGTTATGGCAACTGTGCGAAATCCCGCCTTTTACGAGTTGTCATGTAGCCGCCATGATAGATTCTATAGTTAATATGAATTACGAAAATATGTTAACAGACTGGGGTTTAGAAACCCTAATAATGAAATTTCAAGGTAAGTGGATAGTCAGTAAGTTTCAATATGTAAATTGAAGATATGTATTTCTAAATGTTTATTTGAATTGTATTGCGCACAAGCAACAAAATTCCCTTGTACGAAATAGTATTATTAAGCATTTATGACGCTTCCAAAATATTATTTTTATTATCACCAAATCAAAATACTTTAAAATAGAGACACGATGTGTTCACGCAATTGAGGGTAAGTTTAGAGTGTCTAGCCCGTTTTTACTCGGAATTACGATATTAGAACCTGTTTCAGTCACTGTTCTAGTCTAACTAAAGTCTTACCAGGTAACCTAAACTAACCTAACCTAACAATTTTTAAGGTTTTAACTGCATTTTCGTAGGTTGGAAACTGGAGGGGCAAATCTAAACGTAAGCCCGAAAATGTACAGATGAAATTATAAGGTATAATAATGATTTAAGACTTCTTGTAAGATGTTTGTGTGAAAAGTTGAGAGAAAGGTTATTATTAATGTGAGAGTTCGTACTATTTGGAAGAGGCTTAAGCTTTTGCAGAACGATTCGATGCTTGAGGATCATAGTGATCCTATGTTGATATTTCTACGTTGAGTTTTACTTAATTGGGCATTTATTCCGTAGTTGGACGTCCGATACTTTTCTACCAAAATTGCGTAAAAGCTATTAAAATGTATAATTTTTCAATTTCGCGAGTTGGGAGAAAGTGTAGGTTAGGTTAGGTTACGTTAGGATCTATAATAGAAGTACCCTTCGACGGGAGCTTCACGAAATTCAACACTGTCAGTTCACATCCCGTACAGCGATTCGGTATATTACCCGCAATATTGATATTATGAATGCTCGTTACTTTCCCACAATGCAACTATTCGGTTACCTTGCGCGAGGTAGTTCTCTTCGCTCGCTTAGTAGTCCCATGTTTATAACCAATTATATATAACAAATAGAGAGAGTGTTGTTGTATTATCTTTATATATTATCAAGCACACAAACGATCAAATTATACGTATCTTCCGTGCAAGTTTCAAAATTTTGCTGAAAACGGACGTCCAACTTTGGAATTTAACCCCTTAATTGTTATACTTTGTGCCCTTATTAATTTCTACAAACAGTACAGATGGGATCAAGAATTTTAATAATAATTCACCCTTAATTTTTACTAATTAATGCTGAACAAGCGACAGCGAGTGAAAGTATGGTTAGATAGGCTAGTTTAGGTATGTGTAGCAAAAAGAAAACACGATAGGTTACGATTTAATGCTTTTTAAGTGTGCTTCTGTCGCTTTCAAATTATTACAGAAGGCCTTTCTCTTTGTGTTACACTAAGTGACACCACCTTTGCACTTTTAATTTAATTCATGATGGTGATGTCAAACTTCAAAGCACATAAATAACAGGTTTTGCAGAAACCATTTTCTTTTTAAATCCGATATTTTGTTTGAACCAGTTCATTTTTTTAAATATATTTAGGTTAAATTAAAGTGGAGTAAACAAAGTCCCTATTTAAAACTAAGTAAAGGTGGGGCGCTGATTGGATTGAGTGCTCGGTTTTGACCTCAAGAAGTGATCTAACCCGATCAGACTCGGTCAGAGGTCAACTAATTCCTCAAATAATGTACCAGTAGTTCACAAATTATTTACCAGTCAGCCCATTCAGCAGTACTGAAGCTTGACCTAAGTTTAACCATTCAGTACCTTCGTACAAGGGACCATGATCTAATGAAACTAATATATAAGCCTAGTTGATCTCACAGTTTACTGAAATTAATCAAGTATTCATAATGATTTTGTATGTGATTGTTCCCACGAAATGGAGCTTATTTAGCTTTGGGGTTAACTGGTGTATCACCGGAACAGTTTTAGAAAATTTGCCGGGTCAGTTGGAATTTTTTTTTTTTTTTTTTTGTTTGTTTATGAGCAAGAATAGTGAAAGTCATGTAAGGGGAATAGTAAAAATGAAGAAATTGGTTATTTTTGATGTTGTAAGCAACACTGTATGTGCAGGTGGATGGACCATTTCGCGGAGAGATATAGTTGTTATGATGTAGTGGCGCGAAGAGGAGTATGAAAATAGCTCGTGTATGTCAAGGCTGTCACATGTCGTGTGTTACGTACATAGAACTGTTCAAAAATAACGAGCGACAGTTGTTGAAATTTTGTGAAAGACCAGTATACTGGAAAGGTTGACGGTGTGTGGAAAATGTGGAAATGAATTGAAAATACAGAAAGGAAAGGGAGCGTATTATTTTACAGCGTCAGGGAAGAAGGAAAACCATTTAGAGGGCTATTTAGCTGAGTACTTGTTTAAGGAAAGAAAACCCCAAGAAACTGTTGTTCACGATTTTGAAGGTGTGACTTCTGTTTTTGCAAGTAAAGCATTATTAGTATGGCAATTGCTATTGAAATGTATATGATTGCGGAAACCAGATGTTTTCAGTACCCTCGCTTACGCGTGTACACATCGTCGCTGACGCGCCTGCTCCCTTCGGGCACACTACCGCGTTGGTCCGCTAGCTCCGCCCTACCTTGGCTCGGTTAGATATCATTCGTGCACTTAGTGGCCACCTAGCACAAGTTGGTTTGTGTTTTTTGCACTGTAGTTTTTTATGCCCTTATCCTAATGTGAGGTAATCTAATGTAAGTTAATGTAGTCCAACGAAATATAACCGTATACAGTGCATTTTGGTACTTTTTTTCGATTTTAATACTGGTCCGGCGATGCGGCAGTAATGCCTTAGCTTTGTAATAAGCGAGAAGAAAATATAAACGTCATAGAAATTACAAGGTTCTAGAACGCATGTCCCACTTCCCATTTAGCTGTAATAAAAACAGAAAACAACGTATCCTGCGGTCTTCTAACCCGCTTTCACTTGCTGACGCTCGCTAGCAATATTCTGTGAAATAAAATTTAAATTTTGGTACAGAAAGGAACCAACCTTGCTAATCTATATGGGAAACTTGTGTTCTAGAACTTCTCCTTAGCAATTATCTGGTTCACGCGTTGCATTAGAGCGTACGTTAAGTTAGGCTAAAAGCCGGAAGTTTCAAACTTTTCATCGTGCCATTAACTGACAAAACAATGGAACTGGCGGTTGACCTGTAAAGTTGAAACTTGGCATACATATAGCCTTCAGAGAAAAATATACATGATTTTTTTTCTTTTTAGTAGGTGAAAAGGAAGAATGAGTAAAAATCCCATCTTATTTCGGTGTACTTTAAAAAAAAAAAGTCTTAGGAAATTGTATTTGAGTAAAAACTTTACATTCGGTATTCATGTAGGGTTTTCATAAAATTAACTAAGTAAATCACCAAAACTATACATTTCCTAGTTCAGTGAGGTTGTTTGGGAAAGTGAAAAATCTTCCTTTGTTATTTATATGGAGATACCTTCTACAGCCCAAAATTATTAAGTTAAATGATGTAGCCCGAAGGTTAGAGTGATGCAGTTTGGCATGTTTGTAGCCTTCTGGAAGTAACTCACAAAAAATATCAAAAGTAAATATTTTTAGTTTTTAGGGTAATTCTAAAATAAAAAGAAAGATTTCCGGTGCTATTTAAATGTATGTTTGTTTTGGACATAAAATCTCATGTTTTAGGTAATTGAAATTGGAACAAAAGTTTGAAATTCGGTATGCTTGCAAGCTTTTGATAGCGATATGCAAGTTATTGACCAAACATAATATCTAGTTATAGAGGGATTTTTTAATTTTTTTATTTTTATTTATTTATATATTGTTTATTTTAGAAAACTGAAAACTCACAGTTATTTAATATCATATCTTCTACATCTCAAAATGCTTAGACTTTTCCTGAACATCTGCGGATGACATTTGGCATACTTGTGGGTTTATAAGGTGCGAGACCTCCAGCTAGCCGAAGGCTAGTCTTCAGTAACACGCACAGCTGCTGCACATGTTGGAATTGGAAGTCATCGATTGCGAGGAAAACAGAGCTAGTTGACATTTGCCTTCGAGTTTGACCGGGTTACTGTTTTTTTCTAAAGCGTTCACCTCCGGTGCTTGGGGTCCCTGGTTCGATCCCAGCTCGCGCCGTGTGGACTTTGTGGTGGACAAACACCGTGCTCGTGGGTTTTCTCGGGGTTCTCCCGTTTCCTCCTACTCTTCATTCCACCATTTCACTCATCTCTCATCATCACCGTCTCCTTTCGCCTAACCGGCATAACCGTGGGACGTAAAACTTATAGATTTCATTTTTGTTTTTTCTAAAGGGGTTGAAATCGAGCTCAATAGCACCAGTACCCTCAAATTACTTTATTCCTTTTTTTAATAAAAAAAATAGTAGGGGTCATCGTTATTCCACTTTAAACTTTATTTGTTGAGATTACATATTAATGAAAATGTCTGGTCCATATATACTTATTCAACAGTGAGGTTATGAAGGACGGGAAATACAGTTTAAGGTTGGACCTGAATCACTACTCGGTTTACATCCAAGAGAAATTGTTCTTCACCTGGACTTGAACTCGGGATCCCTTGATTAGGAAGGCGATGAGTTTATAGACTAAACCTTAGGATATGTGACAGAAATATGTTTAACCGATTTGCATACTTGTGCATATTTTCCGTCACTTCAGGACAACTGCATAAGTGAAATCACTTTACAGACTTAAAATTGAAATAAGGGGACACGGTGGCTCAGTGGTAGAGCGTTCACCTCTGGTGCGTGGGGTCCCTCGTTCGATCCCAGCTCGCGCCAGTGGGCCGTCTGTCGGACAACACCGTGTGCGTAGGTTTTTCGGGGTTCTCCCATTTCCTCCTACTTTCTCCATTCCACCATTTCAGTCATTACTCATCATCACCGTCTCTCTTAGCTTCGGTGTATAAACGTGGCACGTTAAACTAAATATTTCATTTCATAATTGATATAAATGGACAATTTCAAAAGATTATACAGATTACAGAAGATTACTTTAATTCAAGTAGTTCACTGCATCCGAAGTACAGCGTCCTAATTTAAATTGCTTAGAAGTGAATAAAGATACTAATAATTTGTGTTCACTCTGGCTGTGAACCATTTATTTTACATTTTTGGCTTAAACCAATTGGATTTTTTAAAAATTTAAACCATCTTGGTTTACACCAACCAACTCTGATAGATAATAATCAAAAATACACACAGCTAGTTTTGTGACTGCTTCCTTGAGTTAGTTACGTTTTAATTATATTCGTTTCGTGCCTATTCATTATTGAGGGACTTACATATCCAGATAGTTTTGTGACCTCTGGCGTAGGGTAGTTACGGTTAGGTTATGCTCGTATTGGGCTGTTGCGTTTTGGGCTACCAGATAGAGATTTCACTTCCGAACCATAGTGCAGTCCAACTCTAAATGCAGTAAGATGTATTATTTCTACACTGCTTCTTACCGGGACACTAGCTCTTGTATACGGATCTTGAACAATCTTCCTGTACTTTACTGGAGTTCCATTTTCCTTTCATATACCTCCAAACTTCCTGACTTGGTACTCTTTCTTACGTCTTTGCCCATTCAGTAAAATACTGCATCCTTATTGCTTTCCCTGACGCTTTTCCATTGTTTGCTTTAATAAGATTGCATCTACGGGCGTCGTTAGCGTGACGGGGACATGCCCCCCCCCCCCGTAATTTTCTGTGTCGTGTATAAAGTTACCAGCTGGCCAGTATTTTATTTTTTTTTTTTTTATTATTATTTGCACTGCATGAGTTACGGTATATCATTAATTTATTTCGATAAAATTAAACCAAATCATAATATGTAGTTAGAAAATAACTTGCACATGTGAGATATATCATGTGTCCCCCCCTTAATATTTAAGAGCTAATGACGCCACTG
Organism: Thermobia domestica; assembly: GCF_964235325.1. Lineage (NCBI taxonomy): Eukaryota > Metazoa > Arthropoda > Insecta > Zygentoma > Lepismatidae > Thermobia > Thermobia domestica. The sequence continues at coordinate 74,642 of NW_027656523.1, forward strand.
ATTGTATCAGTTGTACTCATCTGTAGCATGGATTCAACTGTTGTTTTTCTTTCTAAATCTTCATCGTCCAAGCGTTTATTGTATGTGGCATCAGCTTGATTCCTCGGTAATTTTCACAATTTTGTACATCTTCCTTCTCTTTGTATATAGATACAGTACTACTCTCTCTCTCTCTCTCTCCCCACTGACTTGGCATTTTTCTCTTGTCTGTAAACTGTTTTCATTAGATCCCATAGTATGCGGTAGGACAACTTCTGGTCCTAAGCACCCATGTTTTAGCTTGTAGTTGCTTTCCCTGTCTTCATTTTCTTTAAAGCATATTCTACCTCTTCTCAGCTTATTTCTGAGATCACAATAACTGTAACTCCCAAGATTTGGTGTTCCATTACAAAAGACCTGTCTTTGGTTTTCTTAATTTAGCAGCTGTTTCTTTGTTGATTCTTCTCCATCAACATACAGGGCATAACTGCGGTACATGAAGCTAGATGTTTATACTTCATTCCTGTTTACTCAATTAAAGATATTTTTGCAATAGTAATTATGCTTTCCTCATTAGCATTGACAGATCCTTCATTCCATTCACATATTGAAGTCATCAAAAGTAAGATTTTCCGAAAGACCAAACAAATGAAGAAATAATATCAAGAGAAAAGGCACAGAACAGTACCTCCTTAGTTCTACTTTGCCCCTTCAGGACAGACCTTCAGTTATTTGTATCCCAACTTCCAAGTAGAATAAATACTTTTTGTACATGCAATCACTAAGCTGTATTTCCGAATAGTTTTTTTTTTTTAAAAGAGCCATTTGGCTTAAAGAAGCTGACCCACAACTGAAAGATAGGAATATGGGAAAGATGTCGCTCAGGACCTATATTTTAAGATGCTAACCGGTTTGAATGACATTGAAAAACATAGCTAAGACGTGACAAAAAGTTGAACATATTTGTATAATCTGCCTAATTTTATCATGTCGTTTTATAAAATTAAATTGAAAGAATGAAGAGTTGCAGGATTCATTTTTTTCTTATTTCAGGGAAGTTTTATTCATATTTCTTTATTTCCTTAGAGCTTCTTCACATCCAGTTTGTTTTGCCTAGCGCTTGTGGTGTGAGGAGTGACGGATTCGATTCCCGAAAGGAGCTCAAAATTTATGTTCACCCAGCATCGTGTACCTTAGATTCCGACATAATCTTTATATTGTTCGTTAAATAGGAGCTTTGTGCAATGTGTGTATTTCATTGAACAAACATTTGTTATTATTTCAGAGGAAGAAATCGATGATGAGGCATTCGAAAATTTAACTGTGGATGCAATAAAGGAATTAATTCCTAAAGTTGGACCACGAATGAAATTTATATCAAAATATAAATTGTACAAGGAACAGAAGATGAAATCTCCTACTTCTTCATCCCCTGTGTCTTTCCTGTCACACAGCTCAGAAGGCAGTACCTTTAGTGATAGCGAGGTAGAAATAACTGATATCTTATTATTTTTCTCAAATATAATCGTACTTTGTTATCATTGTACCTGTAATACCGTATTCATAGGTGTATTGTCAACCGTATTACGATTTTAATCGGTAGAGAAAGTGTTGGGTATAATACTCACTATTTTTTTTCAGCAAACTGTTTTACTTGTAAATATAAACACCTTACAGTGCCCAAATTAAAATATACGCGCCTTTGGCGTTGGAGACCGGGGTTCGATTCCCGGCGGGAGCTCATGAGGTTCGGATTCCTCGTTAATCAGTAGGTCCACTTCTCATATAGCCTCGCTGCTGAACGGGACGTTAAACTCAAATTAACCCAAATTAAAATATCTTGGTAACAGTTTCAATGTACTTCTGACACCATCCTCAAATAGAGGAATAGAATGAGAAAAGGCTACCATTATTTTCCCATTCTATTCCCTCTCTGAAGATGGTGTCAGGAATATACCGAAACTGTCAGGAAGATGTAATTTTAATTATTACACTTTAATGTTTTAAAATTTGTCTTTTGCGTTCAGTTACTTATGGTACTTGCATTTTGTAAGGATTAGTCCGTGTCAATGTGTAAGTGTAAAAGTTGATGCTTCGCAAAAGAAAGAAAAAAATGAAAACAATTTTGTACGTTTAATTCACTCGTAAAAAATATTAGCAAGCTTTTTCCAAACCCAGTCATACTATTACTAACTCAGAACAAAACAAGGAAACTAATGATTTAAATCTTTTCTTTGTTACCCTCCTAGTTTTTTCAAACTCGAGTGCACATACGAGGTCTTCAGTGCTTGTGTGGTTAGTGACGCGCCTTTGGCGCGATAGACCCGGGTTTGATTCCCGGCGGAAGCTCATGTTCCGATCCGACATTAAGCTGTAGGTTCACGTCTCATATAGCCTCGCTACTGAACGAGACGCTAAACTTAAACCAAGAAATCGAATGCACATACTTTCTTCAACGGCAGTAAATTAATATTCTGAACGAAACGTTAAATTGTAATCCATTTCAGATGATTCCAGGAAAAAAATCCGTAAAAGAGACAATGTTTAAAAATATAATAATCATCCATGTAATAATGTTTGCAATTTAATACTTAAATTATAGCGCACAGTGCAGCAGTTTTACATGTATTTAAAGATAGCAGAAAAATGTAAATGTAAACTTAATTGTAAGTTTGGTAAATGAAAGAGATACAAGAACTTACGAGTACGAATATCATATTGAGAGCCCTAAATGTAGCGAAAGTCCCGAAATGACGGTTTGATTTGATTCTCTAACAGGTTCTTCTAGTCTTAATAAATATATCTCTGTTTCACCAAGGTATATCTCTGTCCTTAACTGCATTCGACTTGATAGATACCAGATTGTTTCAGAGGGTCAATCCTCTGAGAAATATATTATGTTTTCTGAAAGAATATCGGAAGCGTCGATGAAATACCTTCTGAGAATAATTTTTATTTGGTTAGATAATATTGGAAAATATGGAATACCTATCAAGTTTCTAGTTAGTTTACTTTCATTTTTACAATAACGCAAAGATTGAACATGTTAATACAGCCAGTTTTTTCAAGGTGCGGTGATCATATCAATTTTCATGCTCGATGTTGTATTGCAGATCGTGATTTTGGGTACTTAATGTAACAGCAATCAAAATAGTCAAATGTTCCTTTTTACTAAGTTGAAAGACATAGATTTGGCCTTAGTGTAAGTTATTTAGTTAATTGTAGTTAAATGTCCCATTTTAGCATTGACGCTATATTAGACGTGAAACTACATTTTAAAGTGAAATCAGAAACACTGTAATGTGTTCGTTGCTCTTCCACTGATAATTGAACCCGGGACTGCGTGAATTATTCACGCACTCTATTCACTAACAGGCTAGGAGGGCTTCAATGTAAGTTTTGGCATGATGTTACTAAAATGTATTGTATTCCTCTATCCCCTTTTCATCATTCTCTCCATCCATTCTTTATCCCCATCTCTTCTCTTCTTTCCTACGACTTTGTTACAAATATTACTACTTGCATCGACATGGTATGCAAATTCTGTCGGTAGTGAATTCAGTGTGAAATGACCTAATAGCTATTTTTCCACCATCCAGAAACCAAGAAAGTTATCTACGTAAAAATGTGTTTCTAATTATATGAAAACGTATTCTTTCCATTGGTTATGGTTCCAATTTGGTGCAAGTTTGGCAACATAACCATTTTGAGATACGAAGAGCATTCATTTTTCACATCTTGTACTTTTCCTTTTTATAAGATCGCATGCCCCTAAAACAATCTGTGCTTCAGATTTGAGGTTTTCTTTATTCTATAGTACATCTACCATTTTTATTTATTTCAAGTATCAGTCTACTAAATTGACTTCATACACCGTTGTCACTCATTACACTTGCACACACACACACACACACACACACACACACACACACTTTGTTTTAAGCAAACTTTGTGAATTTTATGTACAAATTCTGCGCATCCTTGGGAATTGATGACTAGCTCTCTCTCTCAGGTAGCAAGTTTTGAAGTTTGTTAGACCTTTCAGTGAACAATAACAAGCACTTAAAAAAAAAGTACTTATTGTTGCTGTTACAAGGGTTATTTTGAGATAGCCGGACTACAAAAGACTAATCTTCATTTTTGTATCAGGTAACATTGGAGCAAAAATTTAAACAAATTATAGATGGTGGAGTGGGGACCATTGGTTCACTTAACATGAAATGCCACAAACAACTAAAATGCATTAATAAAATTGACATGAAACTGGTTATGATCAGCACACGTTCAAGAAAAGGCATCTTGAAGTTGTTGAATCTGTGCGTTGTCATAAGATAAAAAATAAAAGTAACGGCAATCAACAGTTGTTAACACTTTAAGGGAAATTACGCGCGTACGCAGTTGCGCTATGTAATTATATGCATTTATGTTTTTTAATCATTGTATTTAATGAAGCTAATAATAAACTTTTATTCCAGGTGACAACTATTTCCTTTTTCCCTAGTGTTGGTGGTGGAGATAGGATAAGCAATGCAAATGGAAGCACATTGTATTGTTACGAGGAACCTTGTGAGTAGATTGTAATTCTATCTCAATGACTTACGTAGAAAAGTATTTTTAATTAGACACATCCAACTAACACCGCTAGAAAACATGTTTAAACATTTATTTTCGGATTAATATTTATCTGTTTTATTGCATGAAAATGAAAAATGAGCATGGAAAAATGGTAATAGTTAAAGATAAGCATTTTGTGCGCTATTGCAGTTAGTAGATAACCGAGCGAGCGTGTGTGAGTGGTTAGCGTATGCAGAGGTCCCTGGTTCGAATCCTGAGGCAGGCCATCGTAACAATTGTTTTCCAGGGTTTTCCTTAGTTTCATTAGGCATATGTCTGGATGGTACCTTGAGTATATGACCCGCCTCGCCGACTTCGAAGCTCCTTTCCTTCCTTTGTTGTTATTTGTTTCAATGTGAAATGCCTTTCGGCTGTATTTGGAATGTTGTTAATAAATAGATAAGATAATTAAAGGGTAAGTGTCCCAGTCGCTCGTATAAATTGAAATAGCCCTTATTTCGAGAACTTTCCTACCGTCCTCCCGCATATGAGAAACTTATTATAAAATGCAAGTGACTTTTAACTGAATTTTTTTTAAGAAAAAAGGAAGAAAAGAAACAATATATACTATTTTTCTTTCTTTAAACAGATTCCGTGATCAAAGCATCAGGTTGCTGAGATACTTTTCCTCAAATTGTTAAAAAAATGATGTAAGACACAGTGATGCGATGAGCATTCACAAGTGAGTTCAATTGTGTCTTCAAATGAATATATAAATATTATTAATTTCTTCCTTACTTCTTATTTCTTACCTTGAGTTGAACATCTCTCGCATTTTATAACATGATATTAATATACAGAAGATTCGCGTGAACATGCCAGTCGAAAAGCTCTTGAAATACTACACTACTATAATATATATTAGCAATTAGGACAGTGGTAAGTTGCGTATTCATATTTTATGATTTTAAACTTTTAATTATATATTCCAGTAGAGAAAATTATCGTTTTTCGGATGTAGACATTATGTGAGTTGCCTTGAATTTTATTTATGGCCCTCTGACTGGGACAGAGGTGTAGTGACCTGGAAATATTTCAGTTCTTGCTTCCATTATCCTGGTACGACTAAGGAAAACCTCCATCAGAATGGCAGTCCGAGCAGGCCACTTTTGTTTCAATTCACTTTTAAAGCGTAGGTGCAAGTATTACTTAAGCGCAGCCGTTACATGGGTATATACGGTCCACTCCTGGTTTTGATTTGTAAAAGAAAATATGTCAAAGTGTGAAGTCCTAACGCCAGCATGCATTTCTGTTTGCTTAGGGTGATTGCTTTTACGTGTAATGAAGGTACTTCAATTAATTTATTTGAGAGAGAGAATAAGGATAGGTTAATATAGAATTCTTACAGCATTATTTTATTTATTTATTTATTTATTGTGTATTCCAGTTGATGTAGTATGTGGTTCGGCAGGATCAAGAGATACATCCACAGATGTAGATATCTGCAAAAATAGCCCGTTGATGGAAGACCCCCAAGTGAAGGAAAGTGCAGCAAAAGAGGAATTCGTAAGTTTTCACAACACATTGTTCCTGGTGTAAAATTACCTTGTATTTCACGTAAAGAGCCCATGAAATTGATGAAAATTCACATCCAAAGATATATTTTCACTTGAATGGTTCTTCACAGATGAAATGGACAAATAAAACTGATTGTAAGTGTCCGTTTATCCTCAAAGAGACTATCTATTCTTCGTATTTCCATAGAAGATTTACGTATATATAAGTATGTTGGTATAGCTTGTGTAACCGTTACTAGATTTAAAGTTTAATTTTCCAGATCGTAATAATCAGTTAGTCACACATCTTTTATGACCGCAAGAGTGAGCATGTGTTTGGTAGGACGAACTCAATGTAAACATAACTCATATTCTTTATAACCTTATTTAATGTACTCATTTGATACCACATTCATTCAAATCGGCTCTTGGACTGTTATTAAACTCTTCTACGTGTACGTTATCAGACATGGCGTGGGGAACCCGGGTTCGATTTCCAGCGGGAGCTCATGTGGTTCGGATTCCACGTTAATCAGTAGGTCCACGTCTCATGTAGCCTCGCTGCTGAAAGGGACGCTAAACTAAAAACCAACTCTACGTTATCAGGCAGGACGGTCGCCCTGCAAGCAAGGCTTTAAAAAGTAGATCGACTAGTGCTTACGCTTCTAGGATACAAAAAATGGCATTTCGGCGTTGTTCGTTTACGAAAACTACGAAACAGATATGAATGAAATTTAAAACATTTGTTTTCTGGTAGAAAAGATTGCAAGTGACATCAAAATAAAATTTCCATGTGAAAAATTGTCAAAGTTGTGATGCGTTGAAAATGAAATTCTTTTTCAGGTAATCACCAGAGATAGCAAAATAATAATAATAATAATAATAATAAATAAAAATAAAAAAAATACTGCACCCATTTCGACGAAATTTGGGACATATGTGTACTTTTACACATACATGCTCATGCTAGTTTTTGTTTTTCGTAGAAAACAATAGTTTCTTTTTGTAAATTTTTGAAATAAAATACGTCTGGTTATACGTATTCACGTTTATGTGATCTTAACATAAGTGATATCAAATTATTTTATAGTTTTGCTTTTGTTGTTTAAGTTTTGTTTTATTTCAAATTCTATGATCACAAGTACCTTGTTCTAGGACTTGCAGAAGATTCTGAATAGTTCACTGCAAGGAAAAGAAGTATTATCTACGCACAAGAATTTGGGACATCTTAATAGCAGAGCTCGCAGTTTATTAACAGATGTCATCGTTCGATATATTGGCGCAGATAAAAGGTACAGATCGTTTCATTAAATTTTGTGGTATCGTATGTTAAAGATAATGTAAATGCAATAGTCTTAAATATTAAGTAATTGCTGTCCTATACATTTATCGTCTTCACTAAGAATTCCGAGTAGAATCTCGTTTTCACATGGCACATATTCGACGGTTTTGATTGCGTTTATCACCGTGACAGTATTTTTCACTTATGATCTATATTACAAGTATGTTTGTAGTTGTGTTTTTAGGATTAATTTGGTCTCAAAATGCATTGAAATTATCAAAGCAAAAGTTCAAACGCATTAATTCGTTAGTTGCTCATTGTGGTACACAACAATATGGATCAGTTGGAATTTGAAAGTGTTCTGATGACTGCATAACACCCTTTGGATTGATTAATAACTGTTTGCAGTAACTTGGAACACGTTGAGTTGTATTAAATACTAGCAGCGTTCACCCCGCTTCGCTGGGGTCACCCCGGAACGCAATAAACTTTGTTATTTAGATAATTTTTACTTTTTCGCTTTCAAGTGATATGATAAAAACCATAGAAGATTGGAGTAAATGTTAACATTATATCGCCTGTCATTTATGTTAACCCGCCGAGTGACACGGTCATGTGGGTTGCATATAAATACGGTTAGATTTAGCTATGATGAGCTAACAAAGGATTTGTACGTTATGGACACTTGAATGGTCAATTATCTCAAGACACTGGTAATTGAAAATTAAAGTGATATGATAAAAACCATCTAGGGTCCAAATCTTAATAACCCCCCAAAAATGAAAGAAATTGGTTCAGCCGTATTAGCGTGATGAGCTAACAAAGGATTTGTACGTTCTCTTTTATATATATAGATTACAGTTCGTTTATTTGCCTGACTTAATGAAACTAAACATTCACTTCTTTCTTTAGTGCCAGTGTTACAAAATTTATAAACAAGTGTTTTTTTTTTCCTCCCCAATGGAGCGTCGTCTCTTAATATTTATTCAAGCTTCTATGGGAATTGCTTTGTGAAATTTCATTTTTTGTCTTACAGGATCAGTAGACAGTCATTCATTTCAATAAGTGAGGCGATTGTACGATTGTTTCCGGCTGAAAACAAGGTTTGTGTAAAATTCAGTTAGGTGAGGGAATTCTTGTATATTGCTAATTTTTCGTTTTTCTTTGCGTTCACTGG